>NC_037673.1:174857927-174890869 GCF_003255815.1 Theropithecus gelada
AAAAAAAAAAAAAAAAAAAAAAATCAAATTTTATTGGGTTATATAAATATCAGTGCCTCAGGAACTTGAAATAACAAATCCCAGAGATGTGTAACCCTAAACACTATAGCCTGATGATTTAATTAAATATGTACATATAGATCATTCCCAAAACCACATATATAAAAATAAGGAGAAATAAATCTGAAGGAGGAGGAAAAACTTTCGCATTTTGACACAATTTATCAAGCAGAAGACAGCTGCCCAATGTCTAGGTCTGGAAAGATAAACTATTCCATTTTATGTTGTTATTAAATTGTATTACTCTTCATTAAGTTAAATGCATTTAGAGGAATTAAGCTTATCAAAAATTTGGCAGTGTAATATAGGTGATGATTCTTTGTTTGACAACATCCTCCTGTGAGTGGACTCACAATTTTAATTTTAGAAAACAATGTTTCCTTGATGGGGGCTGAGAGAAAGATGTGAACTGCTGCATCATTTTGCATGAAGTCATATTGATTGTGAATGGAAACAGAAGCCAAGTGATTTAAGCAGTTTTTCAAGGAGTATTATGACAGTAATGTTTCCGTATTGTCAGAGGGGATCACATCAATTTAAGAACTGAAATTAAGCTTCAGGAGACAATCACCTGTCCTTTTAAAGTACAAAGGAACTCTATGAAGATAAGCATTCTAAATGTTAGTGAAAAAAAAATCAGTTCAAAATGGGTGAAATTATGTATCTATATCAAGCATCTTCTATAGATACAATGATGAGCAAAACGGAGGCATCAGAGAGCTTTCAACCTAGAGGAAGGCATTAGCCAATCACAGAGAATTATCATTCCAACTGGGATGTTACCAGAGAAATGGGCCTGCTACCAGGCCTATGCTGGGGCTTCATGCTAAGCAGAGAGACCAGGGAGGGATTTCAAGAAGAAGTGATATTGAACTGATATTTAAATAATGAATAAGCCCTGACTTGATAAAGAGGGAAAACAGCATTCTGGTCTGAGGGACAAGCCTCTACATAGGTGTAGGGAAGACTGGGGCAAGAATTAGAGACTTAAAACTGCCCTGAGGCCAGAACCCAAGGAAAGCAGCCGGTGAGTAAGTAGGGTCCAGGCTGAGCAGAGGTAGAAAATTTCCTCCTAAAATACTGGGTAGACTTTGAATGGTTTCAGGCAGGGCTCGTATAATCAGTTTTGCATTTAAAAAACCATCACCTTGGCTTCAGGCTGAATAATAAATGGGGGATGGGGTCAGGGTCCAGGCAAGGGAAACAGTAGCTGGGGCTGAGCAGAAGTAGGGGTGAGGGTAAGACACAGGGAGAGGAGCCATCTGTCATGGCAGCTTATCCTCATCAAACGTTCAGTGAGAGTCAGCAGCAGGAACTCTGACTAAATCGTTCTCTTTTTTAACAACTCTTTATTGGGCAAAAATCTTGAACATCTAAAAGAGTAGATAGAATAATTTAATGAACCCCTATATGCTCAACCGTAAGCATCAACGACAATCAATGCTGGCCTAATCTTGCCTGATCTATATTCCCAGTCTTTCTCTACTCTCAGATATATTTTTAAATTATGAACATTTCAAACCTTCAGAAAAGTTGTGAGAGTACCACAATCATCATCCATTTAACATTCATCTAGATCCATTGTTAACATTTTGTTAACTTTATATATAGAAAGTATATATATGTAATACTGTATGTATGTGTATATACAGACACAGACATATGTATATATATACACACTATATACATAAACAGTTACATATAAGTTACATAACAGTAACACACATATATATACTGTGTGTATATATACATATATCTGTGTATATACACAGCAGTAGAAAGCTGCTTACAAATAATTCATAGAAACAGGACATGAAATTTAATTTCTAACAGAGCCTTAAAACAGGAACACAGTCTTTCCATAACCTGTGATTAGCAAGATATTAATCAGCAGTAACAGTTGCAGCAAAAGCTGGTTACAAAAAATTCATAGAAACAGGACAGGATGTGAAGTTAGACAACTGGTTAGACCACAAATTCTCAGAAGGGAGTACGCCTTAACCCTAAAGAGGCCTAGAAGAGCTGCGGCAAGATGAGGGCGTTTATAGCCCTATCTTATCCATATGGACAGGTGCCCCTCATGCATCCGTTTTAAGGCTCTGTTAGAAATTAGATGCACACACTACATTGTAAATTCTTATCTCTGTATACTGTACTTCTGCGTACAGATGTTATGTTAAAGAATTGCTTCATCCCCATGTGACCATCTCACCTCATAATCAAATGATCTTAAATCCCTCACTAACCTACCCCCGCCCTCACTAAACTTAATAATAAATGCTGGCATATCCAGTGCATTGTTGGCACTGCAGGACCAGAAGGCAGTGACCCCCCTGGACCCAGCTGTCACTATCTTGTGTGTGTCTATTATTTCTCGACCTGCCGATCCGTCTGGGAGCAAAGAGAGAGCCCCATTGCATTGTGGGCTGCTGGCCAGATCCCACAGTCCATCAGTCTCAAGAGTTCCTCAGCGTTTGTGTCTTTTGTGATATTGAGGCTGGTGAAGGGTCCTGGCCAGCGGCTTTGCAGGATGTCCTTTAAAGTGCATTTGTCTGATTGTTTACTCATGATTAGATTGAGGTGAAACATTTTGGCGGTACTATCGCATAGGTGATGTTTGTCCTTCTCAACGTATCACCTCAGGAACCACATGATGTCAGTCGTACCATTACTGATCTATTTCTAACCTACTGAGTTCAGATCCTATAGACATATCCATTACTGAGGAAACCAGACAAGGACTGCAAAATATAATTTCTATTTCCTCATGAGCCATCTTAATGCCAAGCGACATTTATGCAGATCATTTATACAAATTATTTGCAAAAGATGGATATAGATCATAAATAGACATGGATGGGGTATGAAGATCCTAAAAATTAGAAGAAATCAGCAAGCTTGGGAATTAGAATCCAGAGAGGAAGTAAAAGTCTGGAGGGGAAGCACCTCACCTCAGGAGCCAGACTGCCCTGCCCCTTCCCACCTGTGTGACTTTGGGCAAGTTACTTAACCTTTCTGTGTCCACATCTGTAATACGAGTCATCATAGAACTCTTCCTATATGGTTGGTGTGAGCACTGAGATGCTACATGTGCAGTGCCTGGAATACCACAAGCTGTCAACAGGATGATGATGATGATGATGATGGTAATGTTTCTAGAGAAGGACCACTAACTTCCATGGCTGACTAAAGGAAGACCCTAAGGTTTTTTTTGTTTTTTGGTGTTTTATACTTTAAGTTCTAGGGTACATGTGCACAATGTGCAGTTTTGATACATAGATATACATGTGCCATGCTGGTTTGCTGCACCCATCGACTCATCATTTTCATTAATGAAATTAATTAACATTAATAATATAAAATTAATTTACATTAGGTATTTCTCCTAATGCTATGCCTCCCCCAGCCCCTCATCCCGACAGGCCCCAGTGTGTGATGTTCCCCGCCCTGTGTCCAAGGGTTCTCATTGTTCAATTCCCACCTATGAGTAAGAACATGCAGTATTTGGTTTTCTTGTGATAGTTTGCTGAGAATGATGGTTTCCAGCTTCATCCATGTCCCTGCAAAGGGCATGAACTCATCCTTTTTTATGGCTGCATAGTATTCCATGGTGTATATGTGCCACATTTTCTTAATCTAGCCTATCACTGATGGACATTTGGGTTGGTTCCAAGTCTTTGCTATTCTGAATAGTGCCGCAATAAACTACGTGTACATATCTTTTTTTTTTTTTTTTTTTTTTTGAGACGGAGCCTCGCTCTGTCACCTAGGCTGGAGTGCAGTGGTGCAATCTTAGCTCACTGCAAGCTCTGCCTCCCGGGTTTACGCCATTCTCCTGCCTCAGCCTCCTGAGTAGCTGGGACTACAGGCGCCCACCACCATGCCTGGCTAATGTTTTGTATTTTTAGTAGAGACAGGGTTTCACCGTGTTAGCCAGGATGGTCTCCATCTCCTGACCTCACGATCCGCCCACCTCCACCTCCCAAAGCGGTGGGATTACAGGCGTGAGCCACTGTGCCCAGCCAGTGCATATGTCTTAATAGTAACATAATTCATCATCTTTTGGGTGTATACCCAGTAATGGGATTGCTGGGTCAAATGGTATTTCTAGTTCTAGATCCTTGAAGGACCGCCACACTGTCTTCCACAATGGTTGAACTAATTTACACTCCCACCAACAGTGTAGAAGCATTCCTATTTCTCCACATCCTCTCCAGCATCTGTTTCCTGACTTTTTAATGATCACCATTCTAACTAGCATGAGATGGTATCTCATTGTGGTTTTGATTTGCATTTCTCTAATGACCAGTGATGATGAGCATTTTTTCAAATGTCTGTTGGCTGCATAGATGTCTTGTTTTGAGAAGTGCCTGCTCATATCCTTTGCATATTTTTTTGATGGGGTTGTTTCTTTCCTGTAAATTTGTTTGAGTTCTTTGTAGGTTCTGGATATTAGCCCTTTGTCAGAAGGGTAGATTGCAAAGTTTTCTCCCATTCTGTAGGCTGCCTGTTTACTCTGATGGTGGTTTCTTTTGCTGTGCAGAAGCTCCTTAGTTTAATTAGATCCCATTTGTCAAGTTTTGTTTTTGTTGCAATTGCTTTTGGTGTTTTAGTCACGAAGTCCTTGCCCATGCCTATATCCTGAATGGTATTGACTAGGTTTTGTTCTAGGGTTTTTATGGTTTTAGGTCTAACATTTAAGTTTTTAATCCATCTTGAATTAATTTTTGTATAAGGTGTAAGGAATGGATCCAGTTTCAGCTTTCTACGTATGGCTAGCCAGTTTTCCCAGCACCATTTATTAAATAGGGAATCCTTTCCCCATTTCTTGTTTTTGTCAGGTTTGTCAGAGATCAGATGGTTGTAGATGTGTGGCATTATTTCTGAGGCCTCTGTTTTGTTCCACTGGGGAAGACCCTAATTTTTTTTTTTTTATATATTTATGTAAAAATATTCTCTGAGGCTGGGCGTGGTGGCTCATGCCTGTAATCCCAGAAATTTGGGAGGCTGAGGCAGGCAGACCACCTGAGGTCAGGAGTTTGAGACCAGCCTGGACAACGTGACGAAACCCCGTCTCTACCAAAAACACAGAAATTAGCCAGACATGGTGGTGCATGTCTGTAGTTCCAGCTACTTGGGAGGCTGAGGCAGGAGAATTGCTTGAACCTGGGAGGTGGAGGTTGCAGTGAGCCAAGATCACGCCACTGCACTCCAGCCTGGGTGACAGAGCAAGACTCCATCTTCTCAAAAAAAAAAAAAAAAAATATATATATATATATATATATAAATAAAATATAATATATATAGTCTGAAGTTTGTACCCTGTTAAAAACATAATATGGTAAAATGTCAACACATTTGTATAAAATCATCAACGTCATTTAATGAGAACTACATAGGGCAAAAGAGTTTGATTTTCACAATTAGATGATTAGCATCAACATTTCCCAAATATTCAGTAGAAGATATCATAGGGTAGAAACATCTAAATGACAGAAATAGAGGAAAGGAGCAGGGAGAAGCAAGAGAAGGGCAAAGAGGTGGAGGGAGAGGGAAAGTCCAACATTCCTGGCCCTGAGTCTTCAAATCTCACCCTCCCCAGGACTTAAAGTTTCTGCCCTTTCCACCACTCACAGGCTTGCTTCCCTAAACAGCCCCCTCTGGGCTTCTTTCTGCTGTAGGATTTAAAAATCCAGGCTTTCATTATTGTCTCCCCCACCTCAGCCTACCTACCCATACCCCAAACACACACAGCATGTTTTCTTTTTCTTCTTCGTCTCTTATTTTTCAATGATGTCCCACCATTTATTTAAGTTAAATAACTTTTCTTTTATTTTTTTGAGATGGGGTCTCGCTCTGTCACCCAGGCTGGAGTGCAGTGGTGCAATCTCGGCTCACTGAAACCTCCGCCTCCCAGGTTCAAGTGGTTCTCCCATCTCAGCCTCTGGAGTAGCTGGGATTACAGGCACGAGCCACCACCCAGCTAATTTTTGTAGGTTTTAGTAGAGACGGGGTTTCACTGTGTTGGCCAGGCTGGTCTCAAACTCCTGACCTGATGATCCACCCACCTTGGCCTCCCAAAGTGCTGGGATTACAATCGTGAGCCACTGCGCCTGGCCGAAGTTAAATAACTTCTGTAACAAGCATGAATTTCACAGTCCCAAAACCCAGATGTGCAAACATTAAACCCCCTTTATTTTTTTTCAAACTGACTTAGATCACAAGACTCACTTCCACAAATGAAAAATACCTTACTGCCAATTCAAGGAAAACTCAGACATTTCTGGGATTTGTTTCACAGTTTCTTTGGGTAAATAGGAAGTCAAAATGAAATTCATGCTTTCTCTTATTTCCTTCTGTTCTTTCCATCACTGCCTAAATCTGGGGGCAGCAGGTACAGGAGCTTGAGCTGCAGAAAAGAAAGAAAAGATTCTCTCAGTTCTCTCAAGGACACTGTCTAGAACAGTAGACTGTCAACTAATCAAGTAAATGCCCAATTGCAATACAGGTAAGTTTACCAAAAATGTTTTGGGAGTACAGAGCAAGTATAAAGAAGCATAAACTCAGCTCAAGGGGCCAGAGAAGCTTCCAAGAGGAGGCAATTTTTAAGTTTTATCTTAAAGAGTGAGACGGAGATAGTAAGTTTAAGACAGGGATACCTCAGGGGGAATTTGCTAGGGCATGGAATAGTGGGAGGGGGTGATGTGCTTGGGAAATACAAGTAGTTCTGTCCAGCTAGAATACTTACTGGGTAGGAGATGACTCTAGAGAGATGAATACACTGTACATCAAGCCAAAGGATTTGGATTGTATTCTCTAGACCAGAGCTTGGCAAACTGTACACGGAATCCAAATCTAGCCTGGTTTTGTAAACAAAGTTGTACTGAATACAGTCATGCTCATTTGTTTACATACTGTCTTCAGCTGCCTTCATGCTTCAACCTCAGAGTTGGGTAGTTATGGCAGAGGCTATATGGCCACCAAAGCTTGGGATATTTACTATCCAGCTCTTTACCTTAAAAGTTTGCTGGCTGGGCCTGGTGGCTCACGCCTGTAATCCCAGGACTTTGGGAGGCTGAGGCGGGTGGATCATGAGGTCAAGAGATGGAGACAATCCTGGCCAACATGGTGAAACCCCATCTCTACTAAAAATACGAAAATTAGCCGGATATGGTGGCGAGTGCCTGTAGTCCCAGCTACTCGGAGGCTGAGGCAGGAGAATTGCTTGAACCCTGGAGGCGGAGGTTGCAGTGAGCCGAGACTGTGCCACTGTACTCCAGCCTGGAGGCAGAGCGAGATTCCGTCTCAAAAAAAAAAAAAGAGAAAAAAAGAAAAGTTTGCTGACCCTGACCCAACCCACTTCAGTAATATATGCACCCTCTTTAAAAGGATAAATTATCCTAGAGCCAAAACTCTATTTAAATATTGTTAGTATATTGTTATTTAGATATATCCAAACTTAAAATTAAGTGCAAGCATCTTATGGTTATAGCTCTTCTGCAACTATAAAAATTTGTATAAACAAACAAAAACAATACAATTCAAATTAATGTATTGATCCAATGTGACATCACGTGTATGGAGACAGATTTCCACCGCGAACACTGGACTGTCACAGCACAGGTACTTTTGAATTCGGCAGCTTATACCACGCAGACCACAGGATGGCTTTACTTCTTTGAACTAGGGTAAAACTTTTGTTAATATAACAAAAGACAGTGACTTCATGGAACTTTATCCCAAATGCCTCATTTTGAGGTACAAATTCCCCCTGTCTTTTTTGCATAAGCTATTAATAATTACAGTAATGCCCGTTGGTACAATGAAAACAAAACGCATGTGCAGACACCAACATCAGTTGTCAGTACTCAGCTCTAAGGCAGCCATTGAGGTTATCCACAATTGTTCATGTTTTAAAATATCATCCAAATGAAAACACGATAATTTAAAAATTACCACAGAGAGCTGCAGCTTCTGGATGATATGCAGTGACTGAAGAAATCTAACAGACAGGCCGGGCACGGTGGCTCAAGCCTGTCATCCCAGCACTTTGGGAGGCCGAGACGGGTGGATCACGAGGTCAGGAGATCGAGACCATCCTGGCTAACATGGTGAAACCCCATCTCTACTAAAAAATACAAAAAAACTAGCCGGGCGAGGTGGCAGGCGCCTGTAGTCCCAGCTACTCAGGAGGCTGAGGCAGGAGAATGGCGGGAACCCGGGAGGCGGAGCTTGCAGTGAGCTGAGATCCGGCCACTACACTCCAGCCTGGGCAACAGAGCGAGACTCCGCCTCAAAAAAAAAAAAAAAAAAAAAAGAACTCTAACAGACAGCTATTCATATGGCAACAAATAGCTAAAAACAACTAGTCCGAACTAGGTGAACCCAATGGGTAGTAATGGATGAGAGAGAAGAGCACACATTTAAGAATATTCAGTACTCTGTCTGGACAAAACTTTAAACATCAAAAGGTCGTGGGGAGGAAGAAACATACGGGAAGATTAAGGAATGACTCACAGGTTTCTGGCGTGGGCATGTGTGCTCACCGAGGTGAATAAAGACAGAGCAGGTAAAAGTCGAGGAGAGAAAGATGCTAAGTTCCCTTAGGTATGTTGAATTTAAGGCATCTGTGAGACTAGTTCTTATTCTGAATACAGTTGGCTGTATAGGACAATGCAGTTATAAGCGATAACTGGCTCAAAAAGATATGGAAGTTGGAGGCCGGGCGCGGTGGCTCACGCCTGTAATCCCAGCACTTTGGGAGACCAAGGCAGGTGGATTGCCTGAGGTCAGGAGTTCGCGACCAGTCTGGCCAACATGGTAAAACCCCGTCTCTACTAAAAATACGAAAAAATTAGCCGGGCGTGGTGGTGTGTGCCTGTAATCCCAGCTACTCAAGAGGCTGAGGCAGGAGAATTGCTTGACCCAAGGAGGTGGAGGCTGCAGTGAGCCGAGATCGTGCCATTGCACTCCAGCCTGGGTGACAGAGCAAGACTCCGTCTCAAAAAAAAAAAAAAAAAGATATGGAAGTTGGAAATAAGTTGTTATTGAACTACCAATACAGGTGAGATGCTAGCCCACGCAGAAAAGTAAAAAGTGAGAGAAGAAGAAAGCACTAAAAGATACTTAACAAAGAACTGGTCATGACAGGGAACTGGAACTACATTTATGCATCCCTAAATAGAATCAATTCAGTACAATCTATGCAAACAGAGATGCAAATGGAGGGAAATTATAATATGCATGAGATATCAATACAAAAATTACTTTTTTTTTTTTTTTTAAATTTATTTATTATTATTATACTTTAAGTTGTAGGGTACATGTGCATAACGTGCAGGTTTGTTACATATGTATACTTGTGCCATGTTGGTCTACTGCACCCATCAACTCATCATTTACATCAGGTATAACTCCCAATGCAATCCCTCCCCCCTCCCCCCTCCCCATGATAGGCCCCGGTGTGTGATGTTCCCCTTCCTGAGTCCAAGTGATCTCATTGTTCAGTTCCCACCTATGAGTGAGAACATGCGGTGTTTGGTTTTCTGTTCTTGTGAGAGTTTGCTAAGAATGATGGTTTCCAGCTGCATCCATGTCCCTACAAAGGACGCAAACTCATCCTTTTTTATGGCTGCATAGTATTCCATGGTGTATATGTGCCACATTTTCTTAATCCAATCTGTCACTGATGGACATTTGGGTTGATTCCAAGTCTTTGCTATTGTGAATAGTGCTGCAATAAACATACGTGTGCATGTGTCTTTATAGCAGCATAATTTATAATCCTTTGGGTATATCCCCAGTAATGGGATGGCTGGGTCATATGGTACATCTAGTTCTAGATCCTTGAGGAATCGCCATACTGTTTTCCATAATGGTTGAACTAGTTTACAATCCCACCAACAGTGTAAAAGTGTTCCTATTTCTCCACATCCTCTCCAGCACCTGTTGTTTCCTGACTTTTTAATGATCGCCATTCTAACTGGTGTGAGATGGTATCTCATTGTGGTTTTGATTTGCATTTCTCTGATGGCCAGTGATGATGAGCATTTTTTCATATGTCTGTTGGCTGTATGAATGTCTTCTTTTGAGAAATGTCTGTTCATATCCTTTGCCCACTTTTTGATGGGGTTGTTTGTTTTTTTCTTGTAAATTTGTTTGAGTTCTTTGTAGGTTCTGGATAGTAGCCCTTTGTCAGATGAGTAGATTGCAAAAATTTTCTCCCATTCTGTAGGTTGCCTGTTCACTCTGATGGTAGTTTCTTTTGCTGTGCAGAAGCTCTTTAGTTTAATTAGATCCCATTTGTCAATTTTAGCTTTTGCTGCCGTTGCTTTTGGTGTTTTAGACATGAAGTCTTTGCCCATGCCTATGTCCTGAATGGTACTACCTAGGTTTTCCTCTAGGATTTTTATGGTATTAGGTCTAACATTTAAGTCTCTAATCCATCTTGAATTAATTTTCGTATAAGGAGTAAGGAAAGGATCCAGTTTCAGCTTTCTACTTATGGCTAGCCAATTTTCCCAGCACCATTTATTAAATAGGGAATCCTTTCCCCATTTCTTGTTTTTCTCAGGTTTGTCAAAGATCAGATGGCTGTAGATGTGTGGTATTATTTCTGAGGACTCTGTTCTGTTCCATTGGTCTATATCTCTGTTTTGGTACCAGTACCATGCTGTTTTGGTTACTGTAGCCTTGTAGTATAGTTTGAAGTCAGGTAGCGTGATGCCTCCAGCTTTGTTCTTTTGACTTAGGATTGTCTTGGAGATGCGGGCTCTTTTTTGGTTCCATATGAACTTTAAAGCAGTTTTTTCCAATTCTGTGAAGAAACTCATTGGTAGCTTGATGGGGATGGCATTGAATCTATAAATTACCTTGGGCAGTATGGCCATTTTCACGATATTGATTCTTCCTATCCATGAGCATGGTATGTTCTTCCATTTGTTTGTGTCCTCTTTTATTTCACTGAGCAGTGGTTTGTAGTTCTCCTTGAATAGGTCCTTTACATCCCTTGTAAGTTGGATTCCTAGGTATTTTATTCTCTTTGAAGCAATTGTGAATGGAAGTTCATTCATGATTTGGCTCTGTGTTTGTCTGTTATTGGTGTATAAGAATGCTTGTGATTTTTGCACATTAATTTTGTATCCTGAGACTTTGCTGAAGTTGCTTATCAGCTTAAGGAGATTTTGGGCTGAGACAATGGGGTTTTCTAAATATACAATCATGTCATCTGCAAACAGGGACAATTTGACTTCTTCTTTTCCTAACTGAATACCCCTGATTTCTTTCTCTTGCCTAATTGCCCTAGCCAGAACTTCCAACACTATGTTGAATAGGAGTGGTGAGAGAGGGCATCCCTGTCTTGTGCCAGTTTTCAAAGGGAATTTTTCCAGTTTTTGCCCATTCAGTATGATATTGGCTGTGGGTTTGTCATAAATAGCTCTTATTATTTTGAGGTACGTTCCATCAATACCGAATTTATTGAGCGTTTTTAGCATGAAGGGCTGTTGAATTTTGTCAAAAGCCTTTTCTGCATCTATTGAGATAATCATGTGGTTCTTGTCTTTGGTTCTGTTTATATGCTGGATTATGTTTATTGATTTGCGAATGTTGAACCAGCCTTGCATCCCAGGGATGAAGCCCACTTGATCATGGTGGATAAGCTTTTTGATGTGTTCTTGAATCTGGTTTGCCAGTATTTTATTGAGGATTTTTGCATCGATGTTCATCAGGGATATTGGTCTAAAATTCTCTTTTTTTGTTGTGTCTCTGCCAGGCTTTGGTATCAGGATGATGTTGGCCTCATAAAATGAGTTAGGGAGGATTCCCTCTTTTTCTATTGATTGGAATAGTTTCAGAAGGAATGGTACCAACTCCTCCTTATACCTCTGGTAGAATTCAGCTGTGAATCCATCTGGTCCTGGACTTTTTTTGGTTGGTAGGCTATTAATTATTGCCTCAATTTCAGAGCCTACTATTGGTCTATTCAGGGATTCAACTTCTTCCTGGTTTAGTCTTGGAAGAGTGTAAGTGTCCAGGAAATTATCCATTTCTTCTAGGTTTTCCAGTTTATTTGCGTAGAGGTGTTTATAGTATTCTCTGATGGTAGTTTGTATTTCTGTGGGGTCGGTGGTGATATCCCCTTTATCATTTTTAATTGCGTCGATTTGATTCTTCTCTCTTTTCTTCTTTATTAGTCTTGCTAGTGGTCTGTCAATTTTGTTGATCTTTTCAAAAAACCAACTCCTGGATTCATTGATTTTTTGGAGGGTTTTTTGTGTCTCTATCTCCTTCAGTTCTGCTCTGATCTTAGTTATTTCTAGCCTTCTGCTAGCTTTCGAATGTGTTTGCTCTTGCTTCTCTAGTTCTTTTAATTGCGATGTTAGAGTGTCAATTTTAGATCTTTCCTGCTTTCTCTTGTGGGCATTTAGTGCTATAAATTTCCCTCTACACACTGCTTTAAATGTGTCCCAGAGATTCTGGTATGTTGTATCTTTGTTCTCATTGGTTTCAAAGAACATCTTTATTTCTGCCTTCATTTCGTTATGTACCCAGTAGTCATTCAGGAGCAGATTGTTCAGTTTCCATGTAGTTGAGCGGTTTTGATTGAGTTTCTTAGTCCTGAGTTCTAGTTTGATTGCACTGTGGTCTGAGAGACAGTTTGTTATAATTTCTGTTCTTGTACATTTGCTGAGGAGTGCTTTACTTCCAATTATATGGTCAATTTTGGAGTAAGTATGATGTGGTGCTGAGAAGAATGTATATTCTGTTGATTTGGGGTGGAGAGTTCTATAGATGTCTATTAGGTCTGCTTGCTGCAGAGATGAGTTCAATTCCTGGATATCCTTGTTAACTTTCTGTCTCGTTGATCTGTCTAATGTTGACAGTGGAGTGTTGAAGTCTCCCATTATTATTGTATGGGAATCTAAGTCTCTTTGTAAGTCTCTAAGGACTTGCTTTATGAATCTGGGTGCTCCTGTATTGGGTGCATATATATTTAGGATAGTTAGCTCTTCCTGTTGAATTGATCCCTTTACCATTATGTAATGGCCTTCTTTGTCTCTTTTGATCTTTGATGGTTTAAAGTCTGTTTTATCAGAGACTAGGATTGCAACCCCCGCTTTTTTTTGTTCTCCATTTGCTTGGTAAATCTTCCTCCATCCCTTTATTTTGAGCCTATGTATGTCTCTGCGTGTGAGATGGGTCTCCTGAATACAGCAGACTGATGGGTCTTGACTCTTTATCCAGTTTGCCAGTCTGTGTCTTTTCACTGGAGCATTTAGTCCATTTACATTTAAGGTTAAGATTGTTATGTGTGAACTTGATCCTGCCATTATGATATTAACTGGTTATTTTGCTCGTTAGTTGATGCAGTTTCTTCCTAGCCTCGATGGTCTTTACATTTTGGCATGTTTTGGAGATGGCTGGTACCGGTTTTTCCTTTCCATGTTGAGTGCTTCCTTCAGGGTCTCTTGTAAGGCAGGCCTAGTGGTGACAAAATCTCTAAGCATTTGCTTATCTGTAAAGGATTTTATTTCTCCTTCACTTATGAAACTTAGTTTGGCTGGATATAAAATTCTGGGTTTAAAATTCTTTTCTTTAAGAATGTTGAATATTGGCCCCCACTCTCTTCTGGCTTGTAGAGTTTCTGCCGAGAGATCTGCTGTGAGTCTGATGGGCTTCCCTTTGTGGGTAACCCGACCTTTCTCTCTGGCTGCCCTTAAGATTTTTTCCTTCATTTCAACTTTGGTGAATCTGGCAATTATGTGTCTTGGAGTTGCTCTTCTCGAGGAGTATCTTTGTGGCGTTCTCTGTATTTCCTGGATTTGAATGTTGGCCTGCCCTACTAGGTTGGGGAAGTTCTCCTGGATGATATCCTGAAGAGTGTTTTCCAACTTGGTTCCATTTTCCCCCTCACTTTCAGGCACCCCAATCAGACGTAGATTTGGTCTTTTTACATAATCCCATACTTCTTGCAGGCTTTGTTCATTTCTTTTTCTTCTTTTTTCTTTTGGTTTCTGTTCTCGCTTCATTTCATTCATTTGATCCTCAATCGCTGATACTCTTTCTTCCAGTTGATCGAGTCGGTTACTGAAGCTTGTGCATTTGTCACGTATTTCTCGTGTCATGGTTTTCATCTCTTTCATTTCATTTATGACCTTCTCTGCATTAATTACTCTAGCCGTCAATTCTTCCACTTTTTTTTCAAGATTTTTAGTTTCTTTGCGCTGGGTACGTAATTCCTCCTTTAGCTCTGACAAATTTGATGGACTGAAGCCTTCTTCTCTCGTCTCGTCAAAGTCATTCTCCGTCCAGCTTTGATCCGTTGCTGGCGATGAGCTGCGCTCCTTTGCCGGGGGAGATGTGCTCTTATTTTTTGAATTTCCAGCTTTTCTGCCCTGCTTTTTCCCCATCTTTGTGGTTTTATCTGCCTCTGGTCTTTGATGATGGTGATGTACTGATGGGGTTTTGGTGTAGGTGTCCTTCCTGTTTGATAGTTTTCCTTCTAACAGTCAGGACCCTCAGCTGTAGGTCTGTTGGAGATTGCTCGAGGTCCACTCCAGACCCTGTTTGCCTGGGTATCAGCAGCAGAGGCTGCAGAAGATAGAATATTTCTGAACAGCGAGTGTACCTGTCTGATTCTTGCTTTGGAAGCTTCCTCTCAGGGGTGTACTCCACCCTGTGAGGTGTGGGGTGTCAGACTGCCCCTAGTGGGGGATGTCTCCCAGTTAGGCTACTCAGGGGTCAGGGACCCACTTGAGCAGGCAGTCTGTCCCTTCTCAGATCTCAACCTCCGTGTTGGGAGATCCACTGCTCTCTTCAAAGCTGTCAGACAGAGTCGTTTGCGTCTGCAGAGCTTTCTGCTGCTTTGTTGTTGTTGTTGTTGTTGTTGTGTAGCTGTGCCCTGTCCCCAGAGGTGGAGTCTGCAGAGACAGGCAGGTTTCCTTGAGCTGCTGTGAGCTCCACCCAGTTGGAGCTTCCCAGCAGCTTTGTTTACCTACTTAAGCCTCAGCAATGGCGGGCGCCCCTCCCCCAGCCTCGCTGCTGCCTTGCGGGTAGATCACAGACTGCTGTGCTAGCAATGAGGGAGGCTCCGTGGGCATGGGACCCTCCCGGCCAGGTGTGGGATATGATCTCCTGGTGTGCCTGTTTGCTTAAAGCGCAATACTGGGGTGGGAGTTACCCGATTTTCCAGGTGTTGTGTGTCTCAGTTCCCCTGGCTAGGAAAAGGGATTCCCTTCCCCCTTGCGCTTCCCAGGTGAGGCGATGCCTCGCCCTGCTTCAGCTCTCGCTGGTCGGGCTGCAGCAGCTGACCAGCACCGATCGTCCGGCACTCCCCAGTGAGATGAACCCAGTACCTCAGTTGAAAATGCAGAAATCACCGGTCTTCTGTGTCGCTCGCGCTGGGAGTTGGAGACTGGAGCTGTTCCTATTCGGCCATCTTGCTCCGCCCCCCACAAAAATTACTTCTTATATTCATTTTGGTGGACACACAGAGGAGAGAAGCATTGATAGAAGATTTACTTACGTTTGCTAAAATTTGGCTTGCTCTCCCAGAAGGCACATTAATTTGGATCAAAAGACAAAATGGTATAGAATGTGGCAGTCACTGTTAGCTGTCTATTCAGCATCCGTTTCTTCTTCACAAACCAACCTGAATTTTTCTCAGTGGCAACGTGCCTAGCTGAAAACTTCATTTCCCCGCCCCCTTTACACCTATGAATGGCCATGTAACAGTTCTGGCCAACGAAGTACAAGCGCAAGTCAAAGGATGAAACTTCTGCAAAAGCTCTTTACGAGGCAGATAGACGCAAGTGACTGGATGCTTTGCGCGTACCCTGCTTCCTTCCTAGATACATCGTGTTGGAGGTGGAGCTGCAGCACTGTGACCACCAGGCCCCAAAAGCATGGTAAGGATTACTGAGCTGAAATACAGGAGGATCCGGGGGGCTTCACAAATCCTCAAATCTGACTCTGCTTCCAGATGTAAGTAAGAATCATCGGACCCCTACTTTTTAAAGTCACTTGTTTCTGGGTTTCTGTTACTCGAGGCCTGGTTAATTTCTCTCTTCACGGAAGGCCTATTTGAAAATGGTCTCAGCTAAAAACTCCCCATAGATAGCTTTCAAAATGAATGTAATGTCCAGGAACAAATGAAGAGTTGATTTCCCTGGTAGATGCAACAGGAAACCTCGCAACCCTATTACCAGGGCCACCTGCTTCAGCCTTGATTAAACAAAGTGAAGGAAAAAGGAAGTGGGCAGCCCAGAGTTTAGCTGGCCACGACAAATGAGTTCCTGGTAAGACTTTTGTGTCCTCCAAATCTGCAATTTCTAGCATCCTCCACCTTTCATCTTCCCTTCCATTCTTAATCTAATGGAAGAATAAAGTGAATAATAAAGTATGAATGCTATTATTCATTCACCTTCAGTGCTTTCTCATTGTCCACCCAGTTAAGCTTATGAAGGATAATTTATTGAACTATTAATCTGTGCTTTGTATTGCCAGTGTTTTCCTCACCTATTCCAAGCAAGTAGCCAGGCGAATTGCTGCCTTACTTCAGGGAAGTTTGTGGCAGAAGCTTGAAAGCAAATGCCCTGCTACCCCTGCTTGTGTCTGGTCTTCAAGAGCTTGGGTTCCTGAAGTGGATTATGCTGGAGGAACACAGGTAGAAGCAGAAGTAACAAAGCAGAGAAGGAGACTGCCCTATACCAGGAAGGTGTGGTGGTTTCTACAATCATCAAGGGGCCTGTGTCCTACTTCTGGCAGAACCTGGGGAAGAAGAGGCGGCCTCTGCAGGGCCCGACTGTGTGGTGAAGCTAGCGAGGCTGTACCCTTGGCAACAGGGCTTCCACTGTGAAGAAAGATGCCTGCAGGTCAACAAGAGAAACAGACTCACTGCCATTCAAGGGTCCGTGACAACTCTGACAAAAGGGCCACGGTAATGAGCCAAAAATTAGGGGCAATTCTCCTTTGTGTGAAGGAACCACAAAGTCTCTGAGATGCTGAAGAAGAGAGAGAGAACACCCAAATGACAGATTGAATTTACCTCCAGCAAGGTGGGATGAAGGCTCACAGAAATATCCAGCACACTCTACTGGCGTCTACTGGGGTCCCAGACCTCAACAGCACAGTCTCCTCAACCTGCTGCTCCAGACATTTGGCTTTTCTTCCCCTGCTTGAATCCTACACTTGCGATGCTTTCCTGCCTCTGTGTTTGCTTGGAATTTTCTGTCCTTTGCTAACTTAATACATGCATTCATTCATTTAATCATAAGTGCCCGGCGGGGCATGGTGGCTCGCCTGTAATCCCAGCACTTTGGGAGGCCAAGGTGGGTGGATCATGAGGTCAGGAGATCAAGACCATCCTGGCTAGCATGGTGAAACCCCCTGTCTACTAAAAATACAAAAAAATTAGCTGGGCGTGGTAGCGGGCGCCTGTAGTCCCAGATACTCCGGAAGCTGAGGCAGGAGAATGGCGTGAACCCGGGAGGCAGAGCTTGCAGTGAGCTGAGATTGCGCCACTGTACTCCAGCCTGGGTGACAGAGCAAGACTCTGTCTCAAAAAAATAAAAAAAGCCCATCTTTTCTATCTTCAAATACTTGCCCTTCATAAGGTTCTCCCTGAACCCTCTGAAAAGCCATAATTTCCTGCTTTAGGTCTCCAAGTTTTGCACTTCTCTTGGGACATTTACCCTGTACTACTTTTTGTTACAATTTCCTATGTGCTTCCCCTGAATATCTTAAACATTTATTTAACATCTACTATGCACCCTGAAGATAGTGACTGTTTCCCAAGTATCTAGCACAACACCATATGTCCTTGACCTTACAAAAAAAAAAAAAAAAGAAAAGAAAAGAACACTAAACTGAACAGAGCACAGAGCCCAACCTCAAAGTTCTCAAAATCTATGCATCATGTTCAAGGATCACGGGATTGTATGTAGTAACTTCTCAGCCTTGACTGTCAGCATTTTAAAACTCCATTCAGCTACTTATATAAAATTTAAACAAAATGAGGAAGATAATTTTGTTGGAGAGAAAGCTGCTGGGTGCTTCAGAATATGCCAACTCACCTGAATGGTAACCATTACACCTGTAAATAAGATAAAATAGCAAGAAAAATGGAAACGTGTGCTTTGATCATTTCCTTTTTGAAAATCAAAATAAGATCACTTTTATTTTCAAAGAAAATGTGCAAGTAAAAATATTGTTACCGCTTATTTGAAATCCATGAAAAGTGCTGAGATGAAGGAACTGTTGTCCAAAAACCTCTTTCTCTTCCCGGGCTTACTTCCTTTGCCTTCGTTGTTTTCTGTGGCCACTGCTGCTTTGGAATTTGCTGTTATGTGTAATAAGACCCCATCACAGTGTGTGTGGATAAATCAAGAAATATTCGCTGGAGATCTTGTCACAGGCCACAGTCCAGACTTAATCCCTGCTCTCCCTTCCCATGCTTCTTAGTCTGTTTAGGCTCTCTCTCTGCTTCCAAATTCTCCATTCTCCTGACTCTACTAACCTCTGGAGGTGACCTGTTTTCCATCTCCCAAATACGTCACATGCCTGTATCGTAGGGGGCCGGTGAAGGAAGGGGCACTGGCCTGGCATCAAGAAGCCTAAGCTCATTTGGTCATTTATTCAATCAACAAATATTTTTGAGTATTTTCTATATATCAGGACTTGGTCTAAGCCTAGGAAAGGAGTCATGAACAAGGTAGTAAAATCCCCAGCTTACATTCTAGTGGATAAAGTATACAGATTTTAAAGAAGATTATAGCTGGTGATAAATGCTATGAAGAAAATAACAGGGTTGATACGATAAGAGTAATTGTACAGGGTCACTCGGAGTGCAGCTGTCAGGGAAGGCTTTTCTGCCATTTAAGCAGATACCTGATGGATGGGAAGGTGTTAACCAGTTTCCAAGAGTATTTCCAGCATCACAACCCCAATATGTCCAAGGCACAGAAAGGAGCCTGTGTGGCAACAGCAGGGAGCAGGAGGAAGAGAGGGACCCTACCAAGATCAGTAGAAGAGGATGAGCGAAGAGCCAGAAGACACAAAAGGCAAGCGAATGTGAGAGCTTCACCATCTTCCCACTCCAGGACGGTGGACACTGGCCTCTCACAAGAGGTTTGAAAGCTGTGATGTCCTCACCATCTTCCTTCCCTCTCATGGAATGAAAAGTCATTTTTGCCAGAATATTATACCTGTAAGATCTCACGGAGAGGAGACCGCAACCCACCCGCTAGAGATTTTTGCCTACAGAAAGCTTCCCTTTCTTTGCAACCCAAAGACGGACTTTTATAGCACCTCCAACTCCCCTTGATTTTTAAGAGAGAAAAGAAAGGCCCAAGTGAAAGACGGTGGTCATCTATGCCTTGGAAAGATAAATGGGTGTTTTAGTTTTGTTTTTAAATGAATTTTCCTTTTCTAAAGAATCTCTTTCAAAACATTAGTGGGAGCTGAGGTGAGGCAGGTGTTTTATATTTTTATATCCACTTTAGTAGGTTTTAACTTAATGTCTTGAGTCCCTTTTGAATTTTGAATTTCTTTATGACCCAGGTCAAGCTGCTCTCTCTCAGGTTCCACACTGGTAAAAATTAAATTGTAGCTTCCATCCATGTCACAAATATGTAAGCTGGGGAGGTAACCTACTATCAGGCCATATTTACAGAATGGCTAAAAAAGTAAGATAAACTTATCAAAGATGTCAGTACTTAAGTGTCTTTGGGATACTTCCTGAAACTACCTGTGAGAATCTGCTCATTTTTTCTTTTAATTAGGACTTCATTTTACTGAAAAAAAAAATAACTTGAATGAAGACAGCCAGAGTACCTGCTGATGTGAGTGTGAGTCATGGAACTTGTTCTTTTTTCTGAAGAATTATTTCACTTAAGAAGACATCCAGATAATTTGACTATTTGCTGACCTCTTGGATATACCATAGATTCTTATGAATTGGATCCTTGAAGACTTATGCTTCAGGATGGCAGGCTGGGCACACAAGTTCACTTCCCCCTTGCAAAGCCACATGACATTTATGGTAAAGAAATAAGGCAGAAATAAAGTCATGACACTGCTGTGACCAGAAGGAAGACCATCTGAGAGAAATATGCTTTTGTGACGTTCTTGGCAAGAAGAAAGAGGACAGGAATATAGTATTGGATAAACCACAGCAAAGGAAGCTGAGGCCCAGAACACGTTTGGAAGATGGCTACAGCACAGGCGGTAGCCATTCTTTACGTCAGAGTCCTAGGAGACCCTAAGTTTGTAGATAGCAAGAAACCAAAGCAGAAGCAGGAAGCAGAGCAGTAATCAGTGTAATTAATAAAAGGACTGTTTATGAAATACCTGGTGTAGGTAGCCCCTCCCATCTCACTCCTATCCCCTTGCATCAAAGCAATTAGAGAACAGAGAATTTATGCTGCAGACCTGGTTTCTTCCTGCTCCACACCCGTGTGCCCTAAAGGAAAGCACGTCCCCTCGTGGGGTTCACAGTAGGACTCAAGGATCGGCAGAGAAGCTTGTAAGAGAACACAACAACAGGGAAAACCCACGACACTGATCTATAGGATTGAGCACTAATTACCTGAAGAAATCCACCCCCGAGGTGACAGACTTGAGAAGGGGCCCAAGAGAACTTGGTGGGTTGATGAAACTATTCTCTATCTTGAGTGTGGCTGTAATAACATGACTGTATACATTTATCAAAACTCATCAAACTGAACACCTTAAACAGGTAAATTTTAGTCTCTATAAATTATGCCTCAATAGACCTGAACTTCGAAAAAGAAGCACAAACCACGAAAGGACAGAAAGCTAAAGTTGTTGCCATCTGACTTGGTTTGCAGCAGTGCTAGGGAGTTTGTCTGCTTTTCTAACAGCACAGAGGAGTGACAAACAGAAAGGCCAGCTCCATCTTAACGAAGGCATTAAGCTAACCTGACTAACTCAGAAGCAGGAGGAAGGAAGTTCCAACGTAAACCAAATATACACCAGGTACCAGGCATTCTGAAGGTCCGTCTTTTATTTAATTCACAACACAGTGGATACGTCTGCCTAGGGAGATGCCGCTCGTCTCTCTAGGTAGGACATTCGGGAGTGTCTTACATCAGCCTAGGATACCTAAATAGGCGCTCAATAAATGTAAACTAAATGTCATGCAAAACGAAAATAAACACAAGAGGCTTTTCTTTTTTTTCTTTCTTTCTTTCTTTTTTTTTTGACAAGGTCTCATTCTGTTGCCCAGGCTGGAGTGCAGTGGTGTGACCATAACTCACTGCAGCCTCAAATTCCTGGGCTCAAGAGATGCTCCTACCTCAGCCTACTACGGAGTAGCTGAGACTACAGGCATGTGCCACCATGCTCAGCTAATTTTTTTTTTTTAAATACTGGTAGAGATGGGTGCCTTGCTTTGTTGCCCAGGCTAGTCTTAAACTCCAGGCCTCAAACCATGCTCCTGCCCCAGCCTCCTGAAGCGCTAGGATTACAGGCATGAGCCACTGCATCCAGCCCCAAAGAGGCTTCTTATAAAAAGGGAACAACCAGAAAACAAGGAAGGGTTACCAGAAATTTAAAATATGGCTAAGGTGCCTCATTAGCTCAGTCAGTTGTGCTTCAGTCTCATAAAAATATGGCTGCTAAAAAGTTTTACCTGTAACACAAACTGAAAAATGAAATCAAGGAAATCTATCAAAATGGTGAGCAAAAAGAAAGAAACCAAAAATACGAAAGAAAAGTTAAAATCAGAGAATCAACAGAAGTCCTACACCCACCTAACAGAACTGTCAGAAGGAAACTGAAAAAAATGTGCAGGAGAAAATCGTTGAATGAATCATGGGTGAAGAATGGATAAACAAAATGTGGTACATACATACAAGGAAATACCATCCAGTCACAAAAAGGAAAGGAGCTACATGCTACGACATGGAGGAACCTTGACAACACTATGCTGAGTGAAAGAAACCAGACACAAAGGCACAAAGACCACATATTGTATGATTCCATTTATACGAAACATCCAGAATAGGCAAAGCCACAGAGACAGAAAGTAAATTAGTGGTTGGTTGCCTGGGGCTGGGGGAGAGGGGGAATGAGTGAGTGATTGCTAATGGGCTGGGATTTCTTTTGGGGGTGATGAAAATATTCTGAAGCTAGATTGTGGTGATGGTTGCACAGCTTTGTAAATATACAAAAACCATTTCCTTATATGCTTTAAAAGGGTGAATTTTATGGTGTGTGAATTATTTATTTTTAACTAAAAAAAAATAGTAGAAGAAAATCTCCAGGAACTCAAAATAAAAAGACTGAAGGTTGAATATGAGGCAGAGTAAATATATAGATACTCACTCTCAAATGCATTCTTACGGAATTAAACACTAAAGGACGGGGAAAAATGCTAGTGTCAAGAAAAAAGTTACAGAAACATTAGAATAAAATTGGCATCAAACTTCTCATTTGAAATACCACCAGAAGAAAATGGAGCAATGCCTTTTCCACAGTTCTGTAGGAATATGTTATTGACCAAATTAGGATAGGAAATCAGACACCTAGGAAAATAATATCTTCTAAGAAAGTGTTTTACATTCAACAATAGTATAACTAAGAAGCTGATGTCTTCGTGATATAATGAAGAACACGTGTGTTTCTGTTCTCAACAAGAAAAATGTAAGACAATTAGCAATTCTGGATTAAAAAACAGTTTCAAGAACCAGTGTGTAAATATGAACAACTAAAGTGTGGCATGATTTTTAAGAAATTGAGTGTGAAGAAAGAGAACCCATTTGATCTCAATGCCTAGAACATGCTTCTATGACTAGTTTAGTGACATAGGATTACATTCCGTTTTCTGGGGATCAAACCACTGAATTCTGCATTTAATTGTATATAATGTAGTAAAAAAGTGAAAATTGGCACTTACTGATTTAAAGCTATAAATGTAGCTGTAGAGGAAATGTAATACATGTGGGGAATGGTAGAAGATAAATTCTTTCAGAGTAGGGACGGAATAGATACTGTCTAAATAATGTGTTCAGAATAGAAGAATAGGCAAATTACCCTAAATTACAGTCTAACCACCAGAGGACCGAAACAGAAGCAATGAAAGGGAGTTGCCTCTGAGGAGGGTACGGGGAGCCGGGAATAATACTCGCACTTGCTGTTTGACACCATGATATATTTTTCAATACTTTGCTTTACCATATGCCTGTATGACATGAATTTCTGTAAGAGAGAAAGAACAATTTCCAGGCTTGTAAAATTGGCTGTATCATTAGCAATACTTCCAGCAGCAACACACAGAAACATTTACTAATAGTGGCTTGCATCGTGACATTTATGATTTGTTTAAAAAGCGATCTAGAGTAAGCAGAAGGAACTGATCGCAGTTGGTTTGGTGGCTTGAGGACATCAGCACGGGCTCCGTTTCTTCCCGTCCGTCCGCTCTGCCACCCAAAGTTCTAGCTATGGTCTCCACTCAAGAGCCCAACATAGCTGCCAGCTCCAGGAACTGGGTTTCTCACAGCCACATCCAATATCAGGAAGGAAATTACAGAAACAAAAACGACTAACTTCCACATGATGATCACCTTTTATTTTCTTTTCCAGAAGCCACCATCCCTTCGTCCTCCAACCCATTCAGCTCCTTGCCATCCTTCTCTTGCATTTCACTGGCCGGAATTGGGTCACTTCCTCACCTCTGAAGCAATCACAGGGAATTTAGTTCACCTGAACTGAAGGAGCTCCATCATATCTCACCATCTGGAGCTGAGCACGTTGCTCCCTGAACAAAACTGGTGATCCTGACAAAGAAGAAGCGGGCATTGACTGTCAGGTAGGCAGTAACAGGGTGTACCAGGTTGACTGACTGACCGATTAACTAACCAGCTACCATCCCTTATGAGGTGACAACTGCCAGTCTGTCTGTCAGAATCACAAAGCCTGAAATCTCTCACGACGAAAGGCTATCCAGTCCTGAGGCCTTGGTCCTATGTTAATTTAATGTGATTAATCTTTTGAGATAAAACCATCAGTCATGTGGTGGCATCTGCAAATTAACATTAGCTTCTAGGGAGAAACTCCTGAGGAAGAAAAAAATCACATCACGCATTTTTCAAAGGTTCAACATCAAAAATTTATCAAGTGTAAAAACCCAGTCTGTTTGGTACTGTTAAAACGATTAATATTACAAATAGCTGCTAGAAACAAGGCACATCTGACAACCTGAAGGACTGGAAGGAGAGGCAAACATTTTCCTTTCTGAAGGAGGAAAAGTTAGTTTCATCATTTGCATTTTCCCTCCCTCATGTCATTTTATATCTCTGGTACATTTCCTAAATCAAAGACTTTCCTGGGGATTCTATTTATCAGACAGGTATTGGCTTGCTTTTCAGCAACCCTATCATAGTTGATTTACTAATATATCCTATAGACTTTGTGCACAATCTATACAGCTAAGGCCCATAGTGCCTCATAATTCCCACCTATTTTAAGTGAAAGACTTAATGCGTAGATGGGATCCGACATATGAGTGCTGCTTACTAGCTCACTGTCAGTGCAGGTCTGAATAATTAGCACCAGCAGCTCTTCTTTGCAGATATTAATACTTTATATCATAAATGTCAAGCATAGCACAAAGATGCAACCGGAAAACCTCCGAAGGGAAGGGAGCCCATAAGTCATGAAGGTTTCACTCTATTTTTCTTCCATTTTACTATCAGCAATATATACCCGGAGGATTTGCTGGGTCAAATGGTAGTTCCGCTTTTAGCTCTTTGAGGAATCACCATACTGCTTTCCACAATGGCTGAACTAATTTACACTCCCACTAACAGTGTGTAAAGGCTCCCCTTTCTCCACAACTTTGCCATTGCCAGCATCTGTTGTTTTTGTTTTGTTTTTTTACTTTTTATTAATAGCCATTCTGACTAGTGTGAGATGGTATCTCATTACGGTTTTGATTTGCATTTCTCTAATGATCAGTGATATTGAGTTTTTTTTTTTAGATGCTTGTTGACTACATGTATGTTGTCTTTTGAGAAGTGTCTCTTCATGTCCTTTGCCCAGTTTTTTTTTTTTTTTTTTTTTTTTTTTGAGACGGAGTCTCGCTCTGTCACCCAGGCTGGAGTGCAGTGGCCGGACCTCAGCTCACTGCAAGCTCCGCCTCCCGGGTTCACGCCATTCTCCTGCCTCAGCCTCCCGAGTAGCTGGGACTACAGGCGCCTGCCACCTCGCCCGGCTAAGTTTTTGTATTTTTTTAGTAGAGACGGGGTTTCACTGTGTTAGCCAGGATGGTCTCGATCTCCTGACCTCGTGATCCGCCCGTCTCGGCCTCCCAAAGTGCTGGGATTACAGGCTTGAGCCACCGCGCCCGGCCCTTTGCCCAGTTTTTAATGAAGTTTTCTCTTGTACATTTGTTTAAGTTCCTTATATATGATATTAGACCTTTGTCAGATGCATAGTTTGCAAATATTTCCTCCCATTCTGTAGGTTGTCTATATACTCTAATAATAGTTTCTTTTGCTGTGCAGAAGCTATTTAGTAGGTCCCATTTGTCAATTTTTGCTTTTGTCATGATTGCTTTCAGTGTCTTTGTCATGAAATCTTTGCCTGTTTCTAGGTCCAGGATGGTATTGCCTAGGTTGTCTTCCGGGTTTTTATAGTTTTGGGTTCTACATTTAAGTCTTTAATCCTTCTTGAGTTGATTTTCATATATGGTATAAGGAAGGGGTCCAGTTTCAATCTTTTGCATATGGAGAGACAGTTATCCCTGCACCATTTACAAAATAGGGAATCATTTCCCATTGTTTGTTTTTGTCAGCTTTGTCAGAGATCAGATGGTTGTAGATATGTGGCCTTACTTCTGGGCTCTCTATTCTGTTCCATTGGTCTATGTGCCTGTTTTTGTACCAGTACCATGCTGTTTTTGTTACTGTAGCCTTGTAGTATAGTTTGAAGTTGGGCAATGTGGTGCCTCTGCTTTGTTCTTTTTGCTTAGGATTGTTTTGGCTATTTGGGCTCTGTTTTGGTTCCATATAAATTTTAAAATATTTTTTTCTAGTTCTGTGATGAATATCTTGGTAGTTTGATAGGAGTAGCATTTAATCTGTAAATTGCTTTGGGCAGTATGGCCATTTTAATGATATTGATTCTTCCTATCCATGAGCATGGGATGTTTTTTCCATTTGCTTGTGCCTTCTCTAATTTTTTTTTTTTTTTTTGAGATGGAGTCTTGCTCTGTTGCCCAGACTGGAGTGCAGTGGCATGATCTTGGCTCACTGCAAGCTCCACCTCACGGGTGCATGCCATTCTCCTGCCCCAGCCTCCCAGGTAGCTGGGACTACAGGCGCTCGCCACCTCACCCAGCTAATTTTTTGTATTTTTAGTAGAGATGGGGTTTCACCGTGTTAGCCAAGATGGTCTCAATCTCCTGACCTCATGATCCGCCCACCTCAGCCTCCCAAAGTGCTGGGATTACAGGTGTGAACCACTGCACCCAGCCCATGGACATCTATTTCTTTCTGACTATCCATCTATCCTTTCTTCTCAGGCTGTTGGCTTTTCTATGAACTTGAACAATCTTACCATTTTTCCAGGAGATATCCAAATCGGAGTAGGTACATTTCTGAATCCAAAAAAAGAGAGTAATATTAGATCAAAAGGAAGTATTTTAAAGGGGTTTCTAGATTCTAAGGGTATCTCAGCTCTCCATCTTTGAGCTTCATCCCTTTCTTTGATATATTTCAATTGATAAGTTATGAAGTAATTACAATATTTATCCCAGGCTCCCTAGTTCTTACCTAACTGCAAATTGGTTTTTCTTCAACTCTTAGCAATTCTCATCTGATGTACATTATGATCAGAAACAGGCTACCATGGGGCTATTTTGACCATTTTGGAAGGAGTCAATATTGTTCTGCTGGAAAAATCTGATTCTAAAGTATCAAGTGGGCATTCATTGGCCACATATTCAATTTATTCAGTCTGACGGTGATGATAATATTCCAAGTCGCTGAGTGTTGTCCTTTACTTTCAGGTCACTGGGTCCTTACTATATGCTGAATGCCTCATTCTGTGATCTATGGAGGCTTTTGATGGAGTAAGTTCTCGTAGTGAGTTTTCTCTTACAATTTTTCACACATAAACTGTCCATATCATTTACCAATTCCATTTGACATTTGCTAAAATACAACCCCAACGTGAGTTCATGGGTTTGGAAATGGCATATAATGCACGTCTCAAAGACATCTGAAACACAGGTGATCATTACAGCTGATTGTCTTTTGGAATTGCTGGACAAAGCTTGGTGCAAAACGCTGTCCTCAATGCTAAGGAGAATGGTACTTGTAAAGTTCCCACCTTCTAGTTTGGACGTTGAAACCTAAACAGGGGAGAGTCTCAAGGCCCACTGTTAACACCATTGTTTGAACACGCTCCCCTCGTTAGGGAAGAATGTTCCCTATTTTATCAGCAGGGTATTTTTATTCAGTACAAACGAAGGTTTTCTCCAATATGTTTCCAATTTGTGGCTAAGTCACCCTCATAAGGGACATTTCAGAAGCAGATATCTCTGGAAAATATTGCATATCGCACATATTGCCATTTCTAACGAAGTCTTTTAAAGTAAACTTGGAGTTGATTCACAGAAGTATTCATGTTGCATTTTCATTTTGAATGTTTAAAAACTCCTCTTACCTGGTTCTTTAACAAAGAAAAAAATCAAAGGAAGCCAGCCCAAGGATAGTCAGAATAGCTTGGTCTGAAAAAGCAAGAAAAAGGCACCTAAAGACTATCTGAAAGTTCTAGTCCCTCCAGTGTGCGTCTCCAGCCACTGGGCAAGCATCCATTCAGTAAAATCCTGCTGCTTTTCAGTTTTCCCTTTGTCTTTTTACGAGCATAGCCTGCATGCTCTGGGCCCACAGGATGAGTGATTAGGGAGGTGTCAAGTGGAGAGACAGTGCCAAGTCTGGCAAATGAGTTTGTAGTTAATGTCAATGCCGGTTTTTCCAGAGGCTTTCAAATATATGAAGGACACTGCTTGAATGATGAGCTTTTAACCTTGCAGCTGGTCATTTGTTTTTCTGATTAGGACAAGCCACTGTCTCAACTTCCAGGTGGTTGTTCACCCTAGGCAATAACGGCCTCTTGTTTACTAATCTCCAAACTGCCACGTGTTCCTGGCTCGTCACTGTGCGTCATCCTGCCTCTGAGTGCCAAACGATTGTGGAGAATCACTTTTGATCTTTTTCTCTTTGTTGTGTCAGAGAGAATCATAAATATTTAAAAGTCTAGCATTTACAGAGGGAAACAAATACCGTGTGTGTGTGCGCGTGCGTGTGTTTTAAGAGAGCAAATGTGGAATCAGGGAGTTCCAAAAAACACAGCAAAACAATCCAATGATGTGCTTTTTCCAAAGTAAAATAAGGCAAGATGAAACCCAGGTAAAAACACTGCTCCTCAGAAATGTTTTACATTATCCGATCGCTATGGTTTAAATGTCCCTCCAAAATTCATGTTGAAACTGAATCTCCAATGTGTCAAGTATTTAAAAGGTGCGGTCTTTAAGAGGTGAATGGATTGTATCAATTCATTCATGGCTTGATGTATTAATAATGGGTTATAATGGGAGTGATACTGGTGGCTTTACAAGAAGAGGAAGAAAGACCTGAGCCAGCATGTTCAACCCTCTCACCACGTGATTCCCTGTGCCACCTTGAGACCATCCTGAGACTCTACCAGCACGAAGGCCCTTATCAGATGCAGCCCTGGAGTTTGGATTAAATCTGCATAACTATCTTTAAAAATCACCCAATTTCAGGTATTCTGTTGAAAGCAACAAAAAACAGACTAAGACACCAATCAAGCCCTAAGGGCCACACACTCCTACTTTGCAGTTTAGCATTTCATTTGTGGCATTTATAATTTACTTAATTTCCATCCATCCATACCCTCCCCTTGTGAACTTTAATAAAATCAGGGATTTTAGCAAAACCCCAGTGGTATGTACTTTCAGAAATGGGCAAAATCCCATTATTACAGTAGGCTCTGAATACTTGTTTCATTCTCTGGATGAGAGAAAGTCATGATTGCTAAGACTACAGTGGTCCATAATATAGTAAATCAGCTTAATGATGTGTGACTAAAACCATATTAAGAAAAAAAGGGTTGTTTCCCTGGATTCAGAAGGAGAAAGAAAAAAACAACTCTGGGTGCTTCAGGGAGACCAGAGTTCTAGGATTTGTTTTCAAAGCCTTAAAGCAACATGAGAAAACGGAAGTATCTTGGGCTAACACGGTGAAACCCCGTCTCTACTAAAAAAACTACAAAAAAAAAAAAAAAGAAAAGCAGTCTCATGAACCACCCACTGAGAGGGAGATCTCAGCTTGGTTTTATATTTACACATTGTATCCAGAAGATAAACATTTGAAAAGCACTAAAGAACTAATCATGGCTTGAAGGGGTCTGCTGGGAGGTGGTGAGAGAACACTCTTTTTCCCATGTCAGCATGAGACCCTAATGTTCACTGCAGCTGTCATAGCAACTGTTTTTAAATAAAATGTGTATTATTCATCAGATATTGGCATCCAGAACACGGTGCCACGTGAAAATTATTACAATACTAGTCTCATCTCCATACAACTGGCTTGCGTGGCTAAGGGAGAGAAATGGTATAATTCTATGTCATGGGAGAGATTCTCAGCGAAGGAGGGAAGGCTTCCAAGAATGCTCCATTGCCCCAATTTGCTCCTCTAATTTCCTGTTTCAGAATCATCACCCACCTCTGCCAGAAAATATCTGGGGACACAGCACAGTGCTACAACCAACAAGACAATGGTTCAAGCTGCTGTACACTAAATGGGGAACGTTCGTAGCTGCAATTAAGAGATTCGACTTCAGAGAAACCGTATCTTGAAATTACTGAGATCCAAAACTGCTCTCTCATAAGCTCTTTGTTAAGACTTTTAAGTATATTTTTTTAAAGTTGTAATTCTTGCACATGGAAAAAAAATTCAAATAATACAAAAGGCTACAGTATAAGCCCCTTTCCTATTCCAGGTTCCTGCCCCCTGGCTGTAGCTAACCCTCATGCTAGTTTGTATGCATATGCAAACGTGTATTTTTATTTTTTCATTATTCCATTCAACATTTGAAATCGTATACACTCTGTTCTGCACCTGTTTTCACTTAGCATATCCTGGAGAACACTTAATAACAGTAGTACATAGAGCTACTTGATTCTTTTTCATGACATCATGGCTTCATTTCTATTGGTTGCTATTTAGCTTGTTTCAGTGTTTTGGCCTGCAAGTAACACTGCACTGTGTATATTGTCCTTTTGTCTTTATTGCCATAGCCTTTTTTTTTTTTTTTGAGATGGAGTCTCCCTCTGGCCCAGGCTGGAGTGCAGTGGCGTGATCTCGGCTCACTGCAAGCTCCGCCTCCCAGGTTCATGCCATTCTCCTGCCTCAGGCTTCCAAGTAGCTGGGACTACAGGTGCCTGCCACCACGCCCAGCTAACTTTTTGTATTTTTAGTAGAGACGGGGTTTCACCATGTGTTAGCCAGGATGGTCTCGATGTCCTGTCCTCATGATCCGCCCACCTCCGCCTCCCAAAGTGCTGGGATTACAGGCGTGAGCCACTGCGCCCGGCCTACCATAGCCTTTCAATGGGCCTCCTTGTCTTCCAAATTAATCCTCTCCAGCTTTCTAATTTTCCACATTCCTGCCAGAGGGGTCTATTTACACAGAGAGACGGATCTTGTCACACTCCCACTTTAACCCAACAGTTCTCCCACCACCCACAGAACACCTCCAAATTCCTCAGTAGGTAAAAATCCTCCATTTGGTGCCTCCCATCTTTTAGTCTCACCTCCCACCACTTCCCACCAAGCACCCATCATGCTGCCCGCGCTGAACCAACAGCTAAAATGCTGCCGCCTTCCTCGTGCTGCCATACTCTTGGCGTCATTTATCTTGAATCCTTCTTGGAACTTGCTGGATGTGCTAGGAATGATAGTAAGCTTGACCTTGAGTTCTGTACCTGAACCCTCCAGGGAAGCCATATTTAACTGCTTGCTCCCCTCGCAGTTTCCACTTGCTGATCCCAGGAAGACTCAGACACCTACGATAAACATACCTATAGCTTTTTGTATGAGGTGGGAGCTGACCTGTTCCTGCCATCTACCTCCTGACACCTTGCCTGGACCTCTGACGCTGCTTTGCTGTGGCTGCTCTAACCCATGAGATGCCATAAGCAAATTGCCTGGCATTCAAAAAGAATACTTAAATAAAAATTGTTTCCTGAAGGCACTCTAGTTTCTACTTGTGTTAGGCCATTCTCCGCATTGATGTAAAGAAATACCTGAGCTGGGTAATGTATAAGAAAAGAAGTTTAATTGGGTCATGGTTCTACAGGCTCTACAAGCATGGTACTGGCATCTGTTCAGCTTCTTGAGAGCCTCAGTGAGCTTTTACTTATGGCAGAAGGTGAAGAGGGAACAGGCACGTTGCATGGCCAGAGCAGGGGCAAGAGAGAGGGTAGGAGGTGCCACACACTTTTAAACAACCAGATCTTGAGAGAACTCACTATCATGAGGACAGCACCAAGCCACAAGGGATATGCCCCCATGACCCAGTCACCTCCCACCAGGCCCCACCTTCCACACTAGGGATTATGTTTCAACATGAGAGTTAGACTTATTTATTTAGATTTTCACTACACCACTTCCCTGTTCTGATCAGTGATCCAGGCACATTCCCTGGTTCTTCACAGTCAGTCCTCTGGTCCCACTTTCAATCTGACAATACCAGGCATTGCCAGTTTCACCAGTCAGCAGATTTCCTTCCTCCAAACACCTTCCCTGGCATTACTTCACCCAAGTTAAACATTGTATTTCCTCAATTCTAAAGTAGGATGATACTGTCCAGCTGGTGAAATGCCATTTTCTACCCTGCAAAGATATTGGCACAGTACAAATATACGTTTGTTCATCAGGGCATATTCAAACAAACAGAAATAACGAAAGTATAATAGTGGCATGTCCCTTTGTCCCCTCTCCAAAACCTAACATTACTGCATGCCACAGACAGTTAAATAGAGAAGCCACACACTTTAAAATGTGACCGTGGCTAAATAGTGTACCAGTCATGCATTGTGTTCAACGGTGCAGTTGACATTGATGCGATATGCCAAGCATTTGCAGGAAGATCTTTAATCGATGCCTTTAAAATGAATATTGAGTCTGGTTCCCCCCACCCCTTCCCTCTATCAACACTCATAGGAGAGCTAGGGGGAAGATTCTCTTTAGAATGGGGTCACTCTTATGGGCAAATGGATGAATGGTCTATGTGTCATAATGTAAACAATGAGGGAACTCTGTTTTAAAACGTCCCCCGTGGGACCCAGTGTTAGCTGTATTTCCTTGCACTGAGCCATTGTCTACAGAAGAGCAATACTAAAATACAAATATCTCTTTTGGCAGGGGCAGCAATACATTAATGCAAGAAAACAAATCTCTACACATTTGTATTCAGCAATTGCTACTCTGTTCAAAGATATTTTAAAGTAGATGTTTAAGAAGAAAGAAAAGGCCGGGCGCGGTGGCTCAAGCCTGTAATCCCAGCACTTTGGGAGGCCGAGATGGGCGGATCACAAGGTCAGGAGATCAAGACCATCCTGGCTAACACGGTGAAACCCCGTCTCTACTAAAAAATACAAAAATCTAGCCGGGCGAGGTGGCGGGCGACTGTAGCCCCAGCTACTCGGGAGGCTGAGGCAGGAGAATGGCGTAAACCTGGGAGGCGGAGCTTGCAGTGAGCTGAGATCCGGCCACTGCACTCCAGCCTGGGCGACAGAGGGAGACTCCGCCTCAAAAAAAAAAAAAAAT
>NC_037673.1:174890965-174968344 GCF_003255815.1 Theropithecus gelada
AAAAAAAAAAAAAAAAAAAAAAAAAAGAAGAAAGAAAAAACAAGACATAAATCCTTTAAGAAATAGGTTGTTCTAGAAAACAGTATTAATCATATACTGTTATGTGAGAAAGGCAGATTATAAACGAATTTATAGCAATCCCATTTTTGTAAATGAAAAAATAGCTCAAATACCACACTGCCCTCCTTCCTCTTAAAAACACTGGAAGAATGGCCGGGTGTGGTGGCTCACGCCTGTAATCCCAGCACTTTGGGAGGCTGAGGCGGGCGGATCAACTGAGGTCAAGAGATCGAGACCATCCTGGCTAACATGGTGAAACTCCGTCTCTACTAAAAATACAAAAATTAGCTGGGTGTGGTGGTGGGCACCTGTAGTCCCAGCTACTTGGGAAGCTGAGGCAGGAGAATGGCTTGAACCTGGGAGGTAGAGGTTGCAGTCAGCTGAGATCGCGCCACTGTACTCCAGCCTGGCGATAGAGCAAGACTCTGTCTCAAAAAAAAAAAAAAAAAGACTGGAAGAATAGGTTCCACAATGTTTACAGTGCTAATAGCTGAGGAATAGAATATGGGTGATTTTTTAATCTTCATTTTATCTACTTCTTTTGCTTCAATTTTTAATGAACATACATTTCTATAAGAAAATATCCTTAAAATGTATAATTATATGTATATATTCATGTACTTTTCTGTATGCTTCTAGGTTTAATTAAAGCATATCCGCAATGGAGAAGAGCATTTCATGTGAAGTAGAATGAATAATTGGGATTTGAAAGGGAGAAGGATGAATGGCACAGATCCTTTCTTTCTTGAGAACTGAATCATGTGACCTAAGGAAAATTTCTTTCTTCTCTGGGACAAACGAGATTCAGAGCAGGTAGAATGAAAAGTAAAGGCCCTGGGAATGCTTAGGGTACATGGGCACACCTTGCCTTCTTCCTGAGGAGTTCCGTGAAGGTAACAAAATTTGAGACGTTTCCTTCCTGGGCTTTGACATTTAAACAGAAGCTGCCTGAGTTATAGGAGTGGCTGTGTGGGTCCTTTTCTGTTTTTTTGTTTCTTTGTTTGTTTTTTTTTTACTTTATTGTAGTAAGAACACAACATGAGATCTAGTCTCCAGTTTTTAAGCGTACAATACACTGCTGTTGACTATAGGTACGGTGTTTTACAGCAGATCTCTAGAGCTTATTGATCTTGCTTAACTGAGACTTTATGCCTATCGATTATACATAATCAATAAACATTAGACATAATCAATAGGGGATCATCGAGGTAATCTCACCATTTCCCTCTCCCCACAGCAAATACCATTCCACTCTTCAATTCTATGAGTTTTATTATTTTTGATACCTCATATAAATGGAAGCATTTGTGTTGGGAATCCACGGTGGGATTATTTCATTTAGCATAATGAAATATGCTCAAAGTTCTTTCGTGTTGTTCACGTATGGCAGCATTTCCTTTCTTTTTTAAGGCCGAATCATATTTCACTGTTTGTATATACCGCCTTTTCTTTATGCATACACGTTCAGGTTTACATTATCTTGGCTGTTGCAGCAATGAATATGAGAATGAAAATATCTTTTCAATATTTTTTAAGTAAATACCTAGAAGTGGGATTGCTGGATCAAAGGCAGTTCTATTTTTAATTTTTTAAAGAACTTCCATACTGTTTTCCATAGTGGCTGCATCATTTTGCATTCCCATAAACAGTGTGCAAGAGTTCCAATCTCTCCATATCCATGAAAATACTTGTTGCCTTTTGGTTTTTTGATAATAGTTATCCTGACAGGTGTGAGGTAATAGCTCACTGTGGTTTTGATTTGCATTTCCCTGATGATTAGTGACACTGAGGATTTTTTCCTATACCTGTTGGCCATGTGTATATCTTCTTTGAAGAAACAGCTATTCATGGCCTTAGCCTATTTTTAAATTAGGTTCTACCACTATTGAGCTGTAGACATTCTTTATATATTTTACAGATTAACCTCTTATCAGATACACGGTTTGCAAATATTTTCTCCCATTCTATAGATCATTTCTTCGCTCTGTTGATTATTTCCTTTGCTGTGCAGAAGCTTTTAATTTGATATAGTGTCACTTGTTCATTTTTGGTTTTGTTGCCCGTACTTTTGGTGTTAAATATTCATGAAATCAATATCAAGACCAATGTCAGGAAGCTTTTCCTCTCTGTTTTCCGCAATGGGTTCTTCAGTTTCAGGTCTTGTCTTTAAGTCTTTAAGCCATTTTGAGTTGATTTTTTGTCGGGTCTAATTCATTATTCTGCATGTGGACATCCAGTTTTCCCAACACCATTTATTGAAGAGACTATTCCTTCCCCATTGTGTATTTCTGGCATCCTTGTCAAAGATCAGTTGACTGTACATATGAATTTATTTCTGGGTATATGTATATGGTATACATATACCTGGTGATAGGTATATGCATTTATTTCTGGGCTCTTTATTCTCTTCCACTGATCTGTATGTCTGTCTGTATGTCAGTACCATACTGTTTTCATTACTGTGGTTTTCTAAAGTATTGTGAAATGAGGAATTATGATGCCTGCAGCTTTGTGCTTTCTGAGGATCAATTTGGCTATTCTTGGGCTTTTGTGGTTTCATATGAATTGCAGAATTTTTTTTCTATTTCTATACAAAATGCCACTGAGATTTTAATAAGGGTTGCATTGAACCTGTAAATCACTGAGTATGGATATTTTAACAACATTAAGTCTTCCATTCTACGAATGCAGGATGTCTTTCCATTTGTTTGCATCTTTTCAAATTTCTTTCATCAGTGTTTTGTGGTTTTCTGTATACAAGTCTTTCACCTCTTCAGTTTATTCCTAAGTATTTTATTCTTTTTGGTGCTATTATAGATGGAAATGCTTTCCTAATTTCCTTTTCAGAGAGTTTGTCGGTAGTATACAGAAACACAACTGATTTTTATATATTGACTTTGTATCCTGCAATTTTACTGAATTTGTTTAATAGTTCTGGAGGTTTTTTTCCTTGAATCTTTAAAATTTTGTAAGTAGGGCCGGGCACGGTGGCTCAAGCCTGTAATCCCAGCACTTTGGGAGGCCGAGACGGGCGGATCACGAGGTCAGGAGATCGAGACCATCCTGGCTAACACAGTGAAACCCCGTCTCTACTAAAAAATACAAAAAACTAGCCGGGCGTGGTGGCGGACGCCTGTAGTCCCAGCTACTCGGGAGGCTGAGGCAGGAGAATGGCGGGAACCTGGGAGGCGGAGCTTGCAGTGAGCTGAGATCCGGCCACTGCACTCCAGCCTGGGCGACAGAGCAAGACTCCGTCTCCAAAAAAAAAAAAAAATAAAATAAAATAAAATAAAATTTTGTAAGTATATAAGTTCATGTTGTCTATAAACAGAGCTGTTTGTTTTTTCCTTTCTGATTTGGATGCCTTGTCTCTTTTTCTTTCTTAATTGCTCTGACTAGGACTTCCAGTACTATATTGTATATATATGTTGCTGTGCTCTTGGTCTTACAGGAAATGCTTTCAGGTTTTTGACCACTGAGTATCATGTTAGCTGTGGGCTTTTCATATACAGCCTTCATTATATTGAGGTGCTTTCTATTCCTAGTTTGTTGGAGGTTTTTTGTCATGAAAGGGTAGTAAATTTTGTCAAATGCTTTTTCTGTATCTATTGTAAGGATCATGTGATTTTTATCCTTTTTTCTGTTAATGTAGTGTATTGATTTTTGTATGTTGAACCATCCTTGCATACTAGGGATAAATTACACTTGGTCATTATGTATGATTTTTTTAATGTGCTGTTGGATTTGGTTTGCTGGTATTTTGTTGAGGGGTTTTCTTAATCTATATTCTTCAGGAATATTGGCCTGTAGTTTTCTTTTCTTGTAGTGTTTTTGTCTAGCTTTGGTATCAGGGTAATGCTGGCCTGATGAAATGAGTTTGGAAGTATTCCTTCCTCTTCAATGTTTTGGAAGAGTTTGAGAAGAATTGACATTAATTCTTTAAATGTTTCGTAGAATTCAACAATGAAATCATCTGGTCCTGAGCTTTTATTTGTTGGGAGGTTTTTGATTACTGATTCAATCTCCATAGTAGCTGTAAGATTGTTCAGACTTCTGTCATGATTTAGTCTTGGTAGGTTGTATGTTTCTATAAATTTATCCATTTCTTCTAGGTTATTCAGCTTTTTTGGTGTATAATTGGTCATAGTAGTGCCTTATGATTCATCTTATTTCTGTGGCATCAGTTGTAATAGCTTGTTTTCATTTCTGATTTTATTTGAATCTACTCTCTTTTGTTCTTAGCCTAGCTAAAAGTGGTCTATTTTGTTTATCTTTTCAAAACTCCAACTCTTCATTTGCTGATACTTTTCTATTTCATTTATTTCTGCTCTAATCTTTATTTCCTTCCTTCTGCTAATTTTGTGCGTTTTTTCTTTTTTTTTTTTTTTCCTAGTTACTTGAGGTATAAAGGTAGGTTGTTTGAGAACTTTCTTCTTTTTTAATGCAGGTTTTTATTTGTTAATTGTTTTCTGCTAGCCTTGTAATTCTTCTACCTGTCTTTTCCTTTGTTGCTGCTTTCCTTTGTGTTTTAAAAATTTTTTTTTGTATTGATAGGCTTTGATTCCTTTCTTTTTTTTTTTTTTTTTTTTTTGAGACGGAGTCTCGCTCTGTCGCCCAGGCTGGAGTGCAGTGGCCGGATCTCAGCTCACTGCAAGCTCCGCCTCCCGGGTTCACGCCATTCTCCGGCCTCAGCCTCCCGAGTAGCTGGGACTACAGGCGCCCGCCACCTCGCCCGGCTAGTTTTTTGTATTTCTTAATAGAGACGGGGTTTCACTGTGTTAGCCAGGATGGTCTCGATCTCCTGACCTCGTGATCCGCCCGTCTCGGCCTCCCAAAGTGCTGGGATTACAGGCTTGAGCCACCGCGCCCGGCCTGATTCCTTTCTTTTTTCTTCTTTTGGGTAACTTCTATTTTTTGTGTATGATTAATTTGGGACTTACATAAAGTATCTTTTACATACAATATAACAGTCTGTTTTAAGCCAATAACAACTTAAATTTAATAATGTACCAAAACTCCATACTTTAATTACTCCTCCCCCTACACACTCATTTTATGTTATTGTTGTCCCATTTTATATCTATTCATATTGTGTATTTTAATATGTTTTTATATTTATTTTTTATACTTTTGCCTTTAACTTTTATGCTAGAAAAGTGATTTTCCCATCACCATTAGAGTAATGCAGTATTTTGTATTTATCCATGTATTTACCTCTACCAATGAGTTTCATACTGTCTTTTTTTTTTTGAGATGGAGTCTTGCTCCGTCGCCCAGGCTGGAGTGGAGTGGCACGACCTTGCCTCACTGCAAGCTCCGCCTCCTGGGTTCATGCCATTCTCCTGCCTCAGCCCCCTGAGTAGCTGGGACTACAGGCACCTGCCCCATGCCCGGCTAATTTTTTGTATTTTTAGTAGAGACAGGGTCTCACCATGTTGGTCAGGCTGGTCTCAATCTCCTGACCTCATGATCCGCCCACCTCGGCCTCCCAAAGTGCTGGGATTACAGTTGTGAGTCACTGCAACCGGCCGAGTTTCATACTTATGCTATCATACTGCTATTTGGCATCCTTTCATTTCAACTTTAAGAACTCCTTTTAGCATTTCTTGTAAGGCATGTCTAGTGGTGATAAACTTCCTCAGCTCTTGTTTACCCCTGGAAAAACTGTCTTCACCAGACAAACAAAAGCTGAGGATTCCCATCACACAGGTAACAATGAGTTGTTGCTGAATTGATGTGTTTATAGGGGAAGAATGGTCCAGGGCTTCCTACTCCACAATCTTGCTGACATCAGTTACTGTATATAGGTTTCTGAACAGCAGAAATATTGAAAGAAAAAGAAATATTATCTCCAAGAAACAAAAAGGAAAAAAATGGAATTAGGTTAAGTAGCAATAGCTTTAAATTAGTGCTTATATAATCATTATACCCAGGTTAAATTATCATTCATATTAAGAAAGTCAACATTTACTTTTTAAAATAAAGCATTATGTTTGAAATGGGAAAAGCATGTTTAATTGACCATAGATTTTTCTTGATATGCAATGCTATCCAGCTTCTCATGATTTCCTCCATGATTCTCTCCTCCATAAGGTCAACAATAAAAACAAAAAAAGAAAATAAGAATAATATGCCACAGATATACTTTCCCAGTAAGGCTATGCTGGTTTAATTTGCCTGGGTTTATAGTGAATGTTCCACCAATCAAATCAGAGTGCAGGCTTTCAAAACCTTTCATTTCTAAACTGCAAGCAGAGTAGTACACCAATTAATAAAAGAGACCCTTTTAAAAAATTGCACAGTACATTTTAGTGTATAAAATGCTTTTATATTTTATTTCATCCTCAAACCAACTTTTTTTTTTTTTTTTTTTTTTTTTTTGAGATGGAGTCTCACTCTGTCACCCAGGCTGGAGTGCAGTGCAAATTGATCTCAGCTCATTGCAAGCTCTGCCTCCCGGGTTCACATCATTCTCCTGCCTCAGCCTCCCGAGTAGCCGGGACTATAGGCACCCGCCACCACGCCCGCTAATTTTTTTGTATTTTTAGTAGAGACGGGGTTTCACCATGTTAGCCAGGATGGTCTTGATCTCCTGACCTCGTGATCCGCCTGCCTCGGCCTCCCAAAGTGCTGAGATTACAGGTGTGAGCCACTGCGCCCGGCCTGCACCAACTCAATTTAAATAGCTACTTCAAGTGTTCATTTCTAGCCTTTTCCTGCATGGAATTCATTCCTTTACTTCTTTTGGTAATAGACCTCTCAATGTTCCTTTGATGAGGCCCCTCCCTCCCATTTGCAGATAATTCAGGTAAGACTGACTTTATTCCATCCCCACATCTAAGTCTGGATATGTTTCTCACGCTTGGACAACCAGTGTAGTCCACTTTCTTGGCCACGGTGATTGTTGAGAGACAAACACATGACTTAAATCAGTCCCATAGACTAAATTATGGGATTTTCCCAAAGTAGATACAAGAGGCAGGTCACAGAAAGAAAGAAAGAAAGAAAGAAAGGTGTTGAAGACTACTGTCATCAAATCTACCATTTTTCCAGGAGCCAGTACTCTGGACTTTGGGCCTACCCAGGGTAACCAACCATTTCAGTTGGCCTTGAACTGAGGCATCTCTTAGGAGTGCTTAAACCAGGAAAGCTCTGGGCAAACTGTGAAAAACTGTTTACCCTACCAGTCAGCACAGTGCCACATAAAGTAGGAGCTTCCCAGCCTGGAAGGGAGATCAAAACGCTTCTTTCTTACCAAGGAAGACCAATGGTTATCACCCTCCCCTGCTGCAAGAGAATAAGTACCCAAAGTGCCAGGCAGCAATTTTAGAGAAAATAATCTAGCAGTGACCAGTTTCCTTTTTCTATTTAATCCTTAAATAATTAGAAAAAAAAAAGATCTAAGATCATTTTTTAACAGCCTCATTTTTCAATTATCAAGTGCTAAATTAAAATGGAATGCAAACACCAAAACTTCACACACTGCTAAAAATGAACATGTCTAAAATATTAATAGAACTCCAAATGATTTATAACACCCTCATGGGCATATTTTATGATTTACTGGTATCATTTTGGTGGCTCCGTGGGTGACAGAGTCACCTCGCTGTGTGTGTACTCTGGCAGGTTTCTGGGCTATTCAGTAAACTCCACACTCAGACCTTCGCTGCATGCACATCGGATGACAGGTGAAGGAGAAAAAGTAAAGATGTTAAATTTTTCCATAAATCAAAGAATCCTAGGGCTAAAAGGCTTTAAAAGGGGTTATTTCTTGTTTTCTCAACTTCATGCAGGGCCACACTGGGGCTATCTTCAATGGTTGTGAATTTCACAGCCTCCCTTGTTGACGTATAATGTCAGTCTTTGTCGACGAGATATGAGCTAACCTTTACCCTTTCGGTATCAAGTAAAGCTTGTTTTCTGGAGAATAGCTCGTAACGCTTTCGGTAGTTAACTTCCTGTCTTTGACTTAATCATACATTTTTCAAACCTTTCTGTTCATCTCACAGACATGATTGGCTCGTCCTCCACGCTATGATTTGCTTCTAGTTTCTCTACAAGCTTCCTAGGACTCGTTCAGATTCTGCCACTCAAAATCTGCTCTCACTGAAATCGGATTTGTCTTTTTCTTCTTCCCTGGACACTGTTCTCCATCTCTCAGCTGTTTCTCCCTTTCCAGAAACCTAACGCTCTGATTCTGCCCTCTGGACAAACAGACCTTCTTTCCTTTCATCTTCCTTCCACTGTCAGCCACACACACCCAAGCAACAGCCACACAGGCCTATGCTTCTAGGAAACCGCCCAGGCAGAGGTGCTCTTGACTACAGCGTTGGCTGTAACTTCTAGGCCTTTTCATTGCTCAGAGCTGGGAAATGGTTTTGTTTTGTTTCAAAAATAAAATTACATCCTGGGTTTATACTGTTATTTTCAATTCAAATTTAAGATTATAGATTTTTCACTTAACTATTTGTACTTCTTTTCTTTGATGCTAAAAATCTTGGTTTCTAACGACACTAACATAATTACTATTTGACTTGCCATATAAAATGTATTTATTTGTTTCAAAACTGGAATTCTGGTAATTTTACTAACAGATAAATGATCACGCTGCCCCTAAGGAAGACCATAGACAAATCCGGAGTATGGAGTATTCTGTATGAACAAAGCACCTGGTTTCTGCCATAAGCCAATGACATAAAAACAAGGATGAGGGAGAACACTTTTCTAGATCCAAGAGACTTGAGAAACCTAACGGCCAACTATGACATGTGAACTGTTTGAAGTCTAATTCGGAAAACCAACTGTCAAAAGATTTTTCACAGAAAATTGAGGTGCGATTACGGACAGGTTGATAGATGATGCCGAGAAAGTATCGCTCATTTTTTAGGTATGATAAAGGCATTTTGTTTATGTAAGAAAGTGCAATATATTCCACAGAGGCATACTGAGGCATGCAGGGTGACCTCACAGGAAAGCTGGAGACTGCGTTAAGATATTCTGGCAAAGAAAAAAGTAAAACAAAAAAGGATGGATGAATAAATGTGACAAACCATTGATAATTATTGAATCTGGGTGGTGGGTATAGAGGGCTTCATTATACTGTTTTTGTACTTTTGAGGATGCTTGAAACTTCCTATAATAAAAATAAAGTCTTTCTATGACTCCACGGCTCACTGTGAAAAATCCAGCCTCCGTACCTTGTGGGATCTTCTTATCCAATTCAATCCTACTTTTCCGGGTTTACCTGTGAATGCTGTCACTCATGCTTTGCTTACACTGCACAGCTGTCGTGAATGACTTGTGTAACATGACTGTCTTCGCTGCTTTGCTTACACTGTTTCCTCTACTTACGGGTCCTCTCCACCCACTATCCCGAGAAGAATGTCCCAGAGAGATGGTTAAAAACACCGACTATAGTAACTACCATTTATTGAGTGTTTACACTTGGCAATGGAATGCACTGGGTAATGATTCATATTCTTTTTTTGAGACAGAGACTTGCTCTGTCACCCAAGCTGGAGTGCAGCAGTGCAGTCTCAGCTCACTGCAACCTCCGCTCCTGGGCTCAAGCGATTCTTGTGCCTCAGCCTCCCGAGTAGCTGGGACTACAGGCATGTGCCACCAAACCCGGTTAATTTTTTTGTATTTTTAAATTATTTGTATTATTTGTATTATTATTTTTTTAAATCAGAGATGGGGTTTCACCATGTTGGCCAGGCTGGTGTCGAACTCCTGGCCTCAAGTGATCCACTAACCTTGGCCTCCCACAGTGCTGGGATTACAGGAGTAAGCCACCACTTACTCATTACTCATTTTTAAACAATCCTGAGATATACCTGAGAAGAGGAAACCAGATCAAATAAGTGAAATAATTTGCTCATAGTGCATTTCATTCTGAGGCATGTTATGCCATTTTGCTTGTCTGTTTAACTGTATCAGTGGTTGTCAAACTTTAGAGTGGCATGAGGTCATCTAGAACAGTTATTTTCACATGCAGATTCATGAGGCACACCTCCTGAATCCTGACTTTTTTCAGCTGCACTTGAGTCCTGCAGTTGATCTTTTCACCAGGGTGTCAGGAGGGTGCTGTGACTTCTGGTCTTTAAGCCACACTTTGAGAAACACTGCACTACAGCATGCTGTAAACTCCTTTCATCCTTTCTCTGTCACCACCTGCAGATCCCTAGGTCCTATTAATGAGGTCATATATGAAATGATTTTGTATATCTTCTATCACCTTGAATACGGAATGCATTATATTGCCTGACATGGTTACAATGGAAACATCTTAGTATTTCAAACTTGGATTATAAAATGCGACCTGGAAAAGAGAATTCATTAATGTTATCAACAAATATCTTGAGTGCCTGTGTGTGTTGTGCCAAAGATTCATGTACCCGAATTGAAATGCACCTACCATCACCAAGAAGAAATGTGTTATCTGCCTTTGCCTTCCACTCCAGATGTTTTATGGGGTAGGCTAAATTTTCACAAACAAAAATGACATGATGTATTTTCAGGAGGCAAAGAAATAACAGAAGCTACAAAAAAAGTGGGAAATTTGTGTCCAAAATGGCTCCCATACAGTTTGGAGGCTGCTGAAAAAATTAAAAATAGAGCTCCCATATGGTCCAGCAATCCCACTGCTGGGTATATACTCAAAAGAAAGGAAATCAGTATACCTAAGAGATATCTGCACCCCCATGTTTATTGCAGAGCTGTTCACAACAGCCAACATTTGGAAGCAATCTAAGTGTCCATCAGCAGATGAATGAAAAAGAAAATGTAAGACATACGCACAATGGAGTACTATTCAGACATAAAAAGGACAAGACCCTGTCATTCCCAGTAACATCGACGAAACTGGAGATCACTGTGGTAAGTGAAAAAAGCCAGGCACAGAAGGACAAACATCACATGTTCTCACTTATCTGTGAGATCTAAACATCAAAACAATTGAACTCATGAACACAGAGAGCAGCAGGATGTTACCAGAGTCAGGGAAGGGAAGTTGGGGGGTGGAGTGGGGGGATGTGAGGATGCTTGATGGGTAGACAAAAATATAAAGTTAGAAAGAATGAATAAGACATACTATTTGATGGCACAACAGGGTGACTATAGTCAACAATAACTTAATTGTACATTTAAAAATAACTGAGTGAAACTGGATTATTTGTAACACAAAGGACAAATGCTGGAGGGGATGGAGACCCCACTCTCCACGGTGTGGTTATTTCACATTGCATGCCTGCATCAAAACGCCTCATGTGCCCCACAAATATGTACCCCTATTATGTACCCATGAAAGTGAAAAGTAAAAAAATGTATGGCTCCAGTGTCTAAGGAAATAGTTCTAGAAATAATTTGTGCATATGTAAATGCAACTGGGGCCAAGTGAGGTGGCTCACGCCTGTCATGTCAGCACTCTGGGAGGCCGAGGCAGACGGATCACCTGAGGTCAGGAGTTCAAGACCAGCCTGGCCAACATGGTGAAACTCCATCTCTACTAAAAATACAAAACTTAGCCGGGCGTGGTTATGTGTGTCTGTAATCCCAGCCACTTGGGAGGCTGAGGCAGGAGAATCATTTGAACCTGGAGCCACTGCACTCCAGCCTGGGCAGCAAAGTGAGACTCTGTCTCAAAAAATTAAAAATAAAAATAAATAAATGCAATTGGAATAAATAATTGGGGGTTTTCAGTACTCACATAGTCAGTAGACTTTTAGCCAAAATTTTTACAAAAATCTGTACCGTATTTATGCAGCATGAAAAAGGGAATCCAACAACAAAAAAACTTCACTTAGAAACTCATTCAGAGACGCCTCTCATTTAGTTGAATATGGACTTTTTTATCAGACGGGGTCTCTCTCTGTCGCTGAGGCTGGAGTGCAGTGGCGTGATCTTGACTCACTGCAAGCTCCGCCTCCTGGGTTCAAGCCATTCTCCTGCCCCAGCCACCTCAGTAGCTGGAACTATAGGCACAAGCCACCATCCCTGGCTAATTTCTGTATTTTTAGTAGAGATAGGGTTTCACCATGTTGGTCAGGCTGGTCTCGAACTCCTGACCTCAAGTGATCTGCTTGCTTTGGCCTCCCAAAGTGCTGGGATTACAGGTGTGAGCCACCACGCCCAGCCAAGTATGAACTATATAGAATGGGAAAAACTTTTGTCCAAATTTCCAAAAGTCCTGGTGAAAATGGAAGCCGTGAAGAGTGTTGTGCTAAGTTGGATGGGAAATGTTGAAGAGGAAGAAAAAGTAGGAAAATGGTGTGGAAAAAGAGAATGATGTATCTGTTAAGGAACTAGTATCTAGAATATATAATTATTATAATTCAATAAAAACATGGCAGGGTACGGTGGCTCACGCCTGTAATCCCAGCACTTTGGGAGGCCAAGGCAGGTGGATCATGAGATCAAGAGATTGAGACCATCCTGGCCAACATGGTGAAACCCTGTCTCTACTAAAAATACAAAAATCAGCTGGATGTGGTGGCACCCACCTATAATCTCAGCTACTTGGGAGGCTGAGGCAGACAATTGCTTGAAACCGGGAGGCAGAGGTTGCAGTGAGCTGAGATCACACCACTGCACTGCACTCCAGCCTGGCAACTAGAGCAAGACTCCATCTCAAAACTAAATAAATAAAAAACAAATAACCCAATGAAAAATTGCCCTTACACTGTTTCACTAATAGCTATTTCCAGACGTATGTTTTGAAGTGTTTAATAAATAATTTAGAACTCCTGAGACCATGCATTAGGACACTGGGAAATCTGTAAGAAATTGGAGCAACTTGTTTTTGAAGAATGATTTATGATAATACAGAGCTGTAAAACTAACTTTGTGAAAGTTGCTGTTGTGATTGCCTTTTCTTCATCTTTCCCAATGAGTATATAGTTTTATGTCTATGTTGGCTTCTTTCTCCTATCAAGAATATTGTAGCCTTGTGAGAACTATGTTTTGTCTTTTTTTCTCAAGGCAAAGTTTCACTCTTGTTGCCCAGGCTGGCATACAATGGCGGGATCTCGGCTCACTGCAACCTCCACCTCCTGGGTTCAAGCAATTCTCCTGCCTCAGCTTCCTGAGTAGCTAGGATTACAGGTGTGCACCACCACGTCCGGCTAATTTTGTATTTTTAGTAGAGACGGGATTTCTCCACATTGGTCAGGCTGGTCTCGAACTCCTGACCTCAGGTGATCTACCCGCCTCAGCCTCCCAATGTGCTGGGATTACAGGCGTGAACCACCTCTCCCTGCCCTATGTTTTATCTTCTTATGGTTCTTTAGTGTACCAAAATAAATGCAAATGAATGCAAATGAATTTTCCATTGTCATACGAAGTCTTTTCTACTTACTTATCAAGTAATGTAGATCTACAATCTATTTTCATGTGATTCTTTCAGAGGATGTGTTTTGACTCTTACACCAAAGCAAAATTTCATCCAATTAACTCATCCAATCATATTTTTAAATATGTTGAGTTCAGCAGAGATATAATTGATAGTTATTAAGGCATTTACCCTTCATTGCTTCCTATTACTTTTAATTCCATCTAGATGTCACTAAATAAAAATTCTGTTGTTGTTATGAAATAAACACAGAAACATTTGCTATTACTCTTGAAGTCACATAATTAAACTCTACGCTTGCTAATGTTTTGATCCTTGAGTAGTTTGAATATGGAGAACCAAATCAAGCCCTGAACAACTCACTCTGCACACTTTTGAGTTTTTTAGATCTGCTGGAGGTCAAATAATCTACACATTAAATCACACAGTGACCACAGAACAATTAAGGTCAGAAATGGAAAAACACAAGCAGACATCTGTATCTTTTATTCTTTAATAAGAATTGAATGGTGTGCAGATTCTGTATTACCTGAATCACAAGGTCCTTTCTGTTTCATGCCACTACTAGTGTTTGAGAGTTTAGCTCCTTGAACTGGCAGACATCCTCATAGTTCTTTTCCTGTTTCACACAGATGCATTGTGGCTCAGCAATTCTCCATCTGTCAGCATCTCTGCATCCAGGACCAAGCCAGGGTGTTCACACACTGATCACAGAAACAGCTGTTTTGGCCAGGCACAGTCATTCACACCTATAATCCCAGCCCTTTGGGAGGCTGAGGTGGGCAGATCACCTGAGATCAGGAGTCCGAGACCAGCATGGCCAACATGGTGAAACCCTGTCTCTACTAAAAATAAAATCAGTCAGGCCTGGTGGTGGGCACCTGCCAACCCCAGCTACTTGGGAGACTGAGGCAGGAGAATCGCTTGAACTGAAGATGGAGGTTGCACTGAGCCAAGATGGCACCACTGCACTCCAGCCTGGGCGACAGAGCAAGACTCTGTCTCAAAAAACAAACAATCAAACGGTTTCTGTATTTCTGCCCGTATTCCACCATTGCAAGTAGAGCTGTATCGATCCAACACAGTCCTGGACAGGGAGCATGCAGGCTGGCAGCAGAGTTCTAAATCACATTTTCCACAGCTATCATCTCCCCAGAATAACCTCAGCCAGCACTCATGACACAAAATGGGGAGACTCTGCAAACCATGTAAAAGTAGTAGCAGGGCTGCAAACACCACCGTGCTCACCGAGGTTTCATTCCAAGCCATTCATTCACACCAGCTTTGAATCTTTGGTTTTAAGAAAAAAGAAAAAAAGTCCTGATTTTTTCATCCTGTTTTTCCCTCTCTCCCTTCCAGAAAAGTTATAAATCTGCCACAGATGATTTCAAGCCAGTGTTGACAACAGGTTCCAAGTTGAGAGAGGATAAATAGGATATTTAAAAATCCACAAATGCTCTTCTGGGATGCAATTTTTTAGAAGACAGCCTTTGGGTTTAAAACAAACCATAATCTTGACAGTGGAATTGTAGTTTTTGCCTCCTGACTGGTTCTGGAAGCCAAACCCTGAGAGAATTATTGTATGAGAATAAAATTGTTCTATAGTGAAGTCAAGAAATATTAATAAAGAAAAATTATGTATAAACTTTATTATCATGTTAAAAGTGTTAGGGAGCTATTTTTCATTTTTTTTTTTTTTACCTCCTTCCCTCTCTCTTTCTGCCTGCTTTCTTCCTTCCTTTTTTTCCTTCTTAGTCATAAGACTAACATGTCCAATACATTTAGGCTACTATTTTATGAAATGCTAGAAAGAATCTACGGCCCAACCTAATTGGCTTCTGTTTATCTGGGGCTCAAGTGAGGTTCGGGGCATTATTTAACACACCATGACTCTAAAATAACTACAAAGCGGCCGGGCGCCGTGGCTCACACCTGTAATCCCAGCACTTTGGGTGGCGGAGGTGGTGGATCACTTCAGATCAAGAGTTTGAGACCAGCCTGCCCAACATCATGAAACCCTGTCTCTACCAAAAATACAAAAAAATTAGCCGGGCGTGGTGGTGTACGCCTGTAATCCCAGCTACCGGGGAGGCAGAGCTAGGAGAATTGCTTGAACCTGGGAAGCGGAGGTTACAGTGAGCTGACATCGTGCCACTGCACTCCAGCCTGGGCGACAGAGCAAGACTGTCTCAAAAAGAAAAAAAAGTAAATAAAAATTTTTAGATTTTTAAAAATAAAGTAACTATTAAGCAATAATAAAGGATAGGACTTCTTGTTAAACACATGGTCAAAGAGTTCTCACATGTATTACGGTTTTCTCCTCAAACTCCACTAAAATGATACCGAAATAATTTGAAAAACACAAACTAATAAAGGCAGAGAGAACGGGAGAGGGCTCCACGGCCTACGGGGAAACGCAACACAATCTCTGGAAGCTGGAAAGCAGATGAATAGGTGGTAACTGATTGAGTACAGCAGAGACAGGGTAGACCTAGAGATCCGTCGTGGGGGAAGATGACAAGAGGCCACATTGCACTGCAGAACTTCAGAATGTCAAGACTTGAAAGCAGTATGAGCCCCTGGAGGCAGGGTTGTGGACTGGGCCTGAAAACGGCATGTTCTGAAAATTGCTATATAGAAAAATAAGATCCCTTTGAAGGTGGCTCGTTCAAGAAAATAAGAAAAAAGGCAAGGAGTTTAATTTCTTGTAAGATTTGCTCAGTTGTGGCCAGGGATAAGATGCTGGACCAGGAGATTAAGGGGAAGCAATGGACTGAACAGGGAAACCTCAGGCCATTTCCCTAGGGGCCCCCAGAATGCTGACAGCTAGGTCTGTATCTTCCAAGTGAGAAACCAGCGGATCCTTCTACAGAGAAACTAACCTATCCCAGGGATACTACCTTCAGATAGTGCACATGTTACTTGGCTAAACATAATTTTTAAATTAAAAGCAATAGTAACAAAACACAACAATCACTTATGGCTTTGTTTGAATCTTGGCTTGCCTATCACTAACTTGTGACCTTGGGTAATTTCACCCACTTGATCTTAAATTTCCTTCAAATTGAAAAACCTTTCACTGAGTTGTAATGAGGATGAAATGAGATACATACGTAAAAGCTTCTACGGGATAGAGAGGCATTTAACAAAGAGCATGGGTTTTTTTATTAGTTCATAATGATAAATAATTATAGTAAAAGTAAGCCCTCTTAGAATAATTAACCTACTCTGGCACAGTAACTTTTGGCCAAATACTACTCTGGGCAGAATATTATATCGGCTTGCTTTAGACTCTTGCTAAGTGGCCTGGCCGCTGCCTAAGAAACGGTGGTTGAACCTGGACATATGGATTTCTGTCTAAGTATGATAGATGAGGTAAGATAACAGTGGAAAAAGAGGGAAGCTCGACGAAGATGAGGAAAGAGAACTGATTTTGGTTTCCTTCAAAGGGCTGGTGTCATTTTTCTTAGATTTGTCATCATCTCTTGTTTGATCACTTGAAACCTAGGCGTCAAATACCACTGCACGTTTCACAAAAGCAGCAAGTTTTAGAGGAACTGGAAAGGTCTGCAGATAAAGTGGAAAGGAAGTGATGGTAGTAGACTCTAGGTGCTGTCCCGGAGAAGGACAGGTACCCCAGCACAGGGTGCACACAAAGACCCCTGCACAGCAAGTCGAATTAAAGAAACAGGCTGATGTGAGTATTGAGGGGACACACACCAAAGGCCCTCTAGGTTTTAAGCATTGGCCAGTTTTCTCTGAAACCTTCCAACTATAACCTTCGTCCAAAGAGCTAGCTCGTGATGCCACTATTACACCGTTTGACAGATGAGAAAACATACGCAAAGAGGTTAAGTAATTTGACCAAGATTGACTTCTTAGCAGAGTCAGGATTTGTGAATCTTACTCCAAAGTACATCTACCTTTTAAAACTCCATTATTCCATCTCTTCCCAGACATGAACTTATTTTTATGAAATAAGTGCATGCAAGCCCTTTGTAAGGTATAAAATATGACATAAGCTCAAGACATTTTAGGTATTATTTAACGTTTGAAAGGCAAACGACCCCTGAAAATCTGAGGTGTGGTTGTGCTCGTGTAACACTCAGTGTATTTGGTTTGCCTTCCGCTTGTGGAGCGGGTTGAAATAGGAGAAGGGAACGTGAGGCTGAAATGGAGATGAAGTGGAGATAGAAATAAAAGATGACGGGTTTTAGTATTTCGAGAGAAAAAGAACAACAGAATTATTTTTGTGGTAATAGAAATTGCTCAGCTTAAACATTTGTTTCTGTTGCATTACAAAATTATATTAAGTATAATGTGTATTTTCTTGGTATAAAATTAAAGAGGGATTATTCTGAGGCTGATCCACAAAAAGTTTAGGTTCTTGCTACTGAAAGTGTGGCCTGGGACCAAGTTTTGGCTCCTCTTGGGAGCTTGCTGGAAATGCAGCACCTGGGCCCCACCCGAGTCAGACCATGCACAGATCCCCAGGTGAAGTGTATGCACATCGTGGTCCCTGAAGCACTGATTTAGGCCAAAAAATAAAGGCTGTGGGTGGAGAGAAAAGGGCATGAACTTGGGCAAGGGCTTTTCAGGTTTACATATTTTCAATGAGAATAAGGATTTTCAGCAAGTCTCCTGAGTATTTTTTAAATGAATAAACAGACTAGGAACAAATCATTCCAATTGCCACGGAAGTGATGGACTGTGGCCTGAGGGGGGCTCTGGTGGGCATGTGTTATAAATGAAGCTCATTAAACAACAACAACAGTTTAGGTATTAACAGAGATCAGGACATTCAGTGCAGCCTCCTGTTTACCAGCGACATTTAATTACCCCAAGAAGGTCTGAGTGAAATCTTGAAATTTTAGCTTAAACATTTCCCTTTAATATGTTAAGTAAGTTATAGTAAAACAAATGTGGATTTCTCTCTTGTCAAAGTAATTTAGTATTTTATAATGCTAAGGAAGAGGAAAAGAGATATCCAATATAAAACACCTTGAAGAAACCAGCAGATGGGAAGTCCATGGTGCCCTTAGGTGCCCTGAGTCCCTGCTGGGGGCCAGATCCCATTTCCCGACAGTCTGTTCTCACTATTTGTGACCTTGTCCTCTGCAGGGCATGATGCTGGGAGCCAGTGGTGGGGGACGGGAGGCAGAAAGACAGTGATTCAAGGCTTTCCAGCAAGAGCTACAGGTCTCCCACCTAAAGAAAATTATAATTCCTCAGGTCCTCAGGGAGTGAATTAAGAATTTACATTCTTTCAGTCAATTTATCAGCATATATTTAATAAACATACACTTCTTGAACAGCTCTGTACAAGAAGGCTTATACCAGAGCACAAGCCTTAACTCTTTTTTTCCAGGATTTTTAAATCTCTGTGCCCAAAATGGCAGAGTATTTTATGAAGAGGTGGGTGACGTCTGCTGGGATAGGAGAGAGCACTGTAATAATTCACTGCCTGTATTTAGGACTCGACAGTGGACAAAGCACAGTCAGAGTCAGAGGGAAGTAATTGGTTTTCCCATTGTAGAGCCATGGAGCAGGTTGGGTTTAATAAACCAAGGTCACTCCTTGCCATAAACTGACAGAACTGGAAATAAAATCTAGGTCTTCCATCATTTAATTCCATGAGGAAAGGAAAACCCAGATGATGATGATGATGATGGTGGTGGTGATGGTGGTGGTGGTGGTGGTGATAGTGGTGACGGTGGTGACAGTGATGGTGGTCATGATGGTGATGACAGTGGTGGTGGTGATGACGGTGGTGGTGATGGTAGTGGTGATGGTGGTGATGGTGATGGTGATGATGGGGTGATGGTAGTGATGACGGTGGTGGTGGTGATGGTAGTGGTGATGGTGGTAATGATAATGGTGGTGATAGTGGTGACAAATGGTGATGATGTTGGTGGTGGTGGTGATGGTAGTGGTGACGGTGGTGATGGTGATGGTGATGATGGGGTGATGGTAGTGATGACGGTGGTGGTGGTGATGGTGGTGGTGATGGTAGTGTTGGTGGTGATGACAGTGGTGGTGATGGTGGTGACAGTGGTGATGGTGATGACGGTGATGGTGGTGGTGATGGTAGTGGTGACGGTGATGGTGGTGGTGGTGGTGGTGATGGTGATGGTAGTGGTGATAGTGGTGATGATGGTGGTGGTGATGGTAGGGGTGATGGTGATGGTGGTGATGGTAGTGGTGATGGTGGTGGTGTGATGGTAGTGTTGGTGATGGTGGTAAGGAAGGGTAAAAGATGGGAAAGGCAGGGCTAGGGACTCTCCTCCTTAGACAAAGAACAGTACTGCTAGGCCTTCCCCCTTTTTGCTGTTGTAACAACCATGGGCATCCACGTTCTCTCTTCCCAGGCCACGAGAAGGGACTGGCCCCATTCACACTGCCTTGGTTGTACGTGTGGGTAAAGGCAGCACGCACATTAAATTCTCTGCAGGGGACTTACATGCCCACATGGGCAATCTATTGTGGTTATTGTATTTTGGATTAAATAATGATGCCATTTTTTTCCCTGTGCAGAATTAAATGTGTTTGAAAGACCTGGGAAATACTACAGATCGGGCTGCAGGGATTGCCTCTGCAACCTTCTGTTTCTCCATATCCTGATTACTGCAGCGCTGGTTTCCGTTTCTCTCCCTCAGAGGGAGCTAACCTTTCTCTTTGATGGTTGCGCTATTTCGGTCTGCTTTCCAGTGGCCACCACACGGGGTGAGGATCTTCTCACAAAGTAGCAAAGATAGCGGCCACAACTCCTGGCAGACATCATCCTCTTGAGGATGATGTAACTGGCTCTTATCTGATCGGCTTGGCCACATGCTTTTCTGTGAAGCTATCACGGTAGCCAATAGATGGAGCAAGCTGACGGTCCAGGCCTGGATCAGCTGCCCTCCTCTGGAGCCCAGTGGGAGCTCCAGGGGCAGGATCAGCCCCATCGAACCACACGGACAGAAGGGGAAGAGCGAGAATCCACCAAGGAAAAGTGGGGGAGTGTGATGGTTAATTTTGGGTGTCAATTTGCCTGTGCCACAGGATGCCCAGTTGGATGCTTAAACACTACTGCTGAGTGTGCCTGCGATGGTGTTTCTGGGAGGGGTTAGCATTTGAATTGGTGGATGGAGCAAAGCAGATGGCCCTCACCAGTGTGGGGCGGGCATCATCCATTCTGTTGAGGGCCTGAGAAGGTGGTGAATTATCAATCTCTGCCGGATTGCCTGAGCTGGGACATCGATCTCCCACCCTCAGCACTCCTGGCTCTGAGACCTTCAGATTCAGATTGGAACCTGCACCATAGGCTCTCTGGCTCTCAGGCCATTGAACTATACCACGAGCTTTTCTAGGTCTCCGGCTTGCAAATGGCAGTGTGTGGGACTTCTCAGCCTCCATAATCATATGAGCCAATACCTTACCATACACCTCTTTGTAGAGACATTCAGACATCCTATTGGCCTGTTTCTCTGGATGACCCTAGTTCAGGTAGCACCTGCCCCAGGAGACAGAAACAGAAGCCTGAGGGTTGTAGTAGGCAGCCTTTAAGGTGGCCTCCACTGACCCCTGCGCCTCCTGCTAGTCACACTATTGTGCATTCCCCTCCCACACTAAACCAGGGTTGATCTCTGTGACTACAGAATATAGCAGAAGTGATCATGTGTCACCTCCAAAATTAGATTATAAAAAATATGGTGGCTCCCAAAAAGGAGGGGGGAAGAGGCTGGGTACAGTGGCTCACGCCTGTAATCCAAGTACTTTGGGAGGCTGACATGGATGGATCACCTGAGGTCAGGAGTTCGAGACCAGCCTGGCCAATATAGTGAAACCCCGTCTCTACTAAAAACGCAAAAATTAGCTGGGCGTGGTGGCGGGCACTTGTAATCCCAGCTACTCGGGAGGTTGAAACTGGAGAATCCCTGGAGCCTGGGAGGTAGAAGTTGCAGTGAGCCAAGATTGCACCATTGCACTCCACCTTGGGGGACAACAGCAAAACTCCATCTCAAAAAAGAAAAAAACAGAAAAAGAAAAAAAAAAAAACACTCTTACAATAGAGTTTGGTACATCATTAGAGTTACGGCAATCTCAACCAATTAGAAGTCCATTCCTAAACCTGGAATTATTATCCTAATGTGTTCTTCCACTTTAATTAAAGGAGGCAAAATTGGTCCCCTTGACTCTGGTATCTACTTTTATTCTCCCTTTTCTAACTAAGGCTGTAGAAAAACACAGCAAATTCACATTGTATTTTAATCTGTTTTAGGGAAATAATGAAGTATTTTCTATTTTTATACATCCTGGCTAGCATGTGCTTTCTAAACCCAAAACAATCATGTTACTTCCATTACCAGAAAGGAGTCCTGACCCAGACCCCAAGAGAGGGTTCTTGGACCTTGTGCAAGAAATAATTCGGGGTGAGTCCATAGAGTAAAGAGAAAGCAAGTTTGTTAAGAAAGTAATCGGCTGGGTGTGGTAGCTCACGTCTGTAATCCCAGCACCTTGGGAGGCCAAGGCAGGCCGATCACTTGAGGTCAGGGGTTTGAGACCAGCCTGGACAAGATGGTGAAATCCCATCTCTACTAAAAATTAAAAAATTGGCAGGGCGTGGCAGCACATGCCTATAATTCCAGGTACTCAGGGGGCTGAGGCATGAGAATCGCTTGACGTCCGGAGGCAGAGGTTGCAATGAGCCAAGATTGAGCCACTGAACTTCAGCTTGGGCGACAGAGCAAAACTCCACCTCAAAAAAAAAAAAAAAAAAAAAAAAGGAAAGTCAAGTCATAAAAGAATGGCTACTCCAGCTACTCCACAGACAGGGCAATGGCATTGGCTGCTAAACTGAATACACTCATAGTTACTTCTTGATTATATGCTAAACAAAGGGTGGATTATATATGAGTTATCTGGGAAAGGGGTAGGCAGTGTCTGGAACTGAAATTTCCTCCCCTTTTTAGACTGTATAAGGTAATTTCTTTTTTTTTTTTTTTTTTTTTTTTTTTTGAGACGGAGTCTCGCTCTGTCGCCCAGGCTGGAGTGCAGTGGCCGGATCTCAGCTCACTGCAAGCTCCGCCTCCCGGGTTCACGCCATTCTCCTGCCTCAGCCTCCCGAGTAGCTGGGACCACAGGCGCCCGCCACAGCACCCGGCTAATTTTTTGTGTTTTTAGTAGAGACGGGGTTTCACCGTGTTAGCCAGGATGGTCTCGATCTCCTGACCTCGTGATCCGCCTGCCTCGGCCTCCCAAAGTGCTGGGATTACAGGCGTGAGCCACCGCGCCCGGCTTGTATAGGGTAATTTCTGAACGTTGCCATGGCATTTATAAATGATCATGGTGCTGGTGGGAGTGTCTTTTAGCATGCTAATGTATTATAATTAGTACATAATGAGCAATGAAGACAACCAGAGGTCACTGTCATTGCCATCCTGGTTTTGGTGGGTTTTGGCTGTTTTTTTGTTGTTGTTGCTGTTTCTTTCTTTCACTACATCCTGTTTTATCAGCAAGGTCTTTGTACCTGTATCTTGTTCCGACCTCCTATCTCATCCTGTGACTAAGAATGCTGAACCTCCTGGGAATGAAGCCCAATAGGCCTCAGGCTTATTTTACCCAACCCCTATTCAAGATGGAGTTGCTCTGGTTTGAATGCCTCTGATACTTTTTTTTTTTTTTTTTTTTTTTGGAGATGGAGTCTCACTCTGTTGCCCGGGCTGGAGGGCAGTGGTGCAATCTCGGCTCACTCACCGCAACCTCCGCCTCCCGGGTTCAAGGGATTCTCCTGCCTCAGCCTCCTGAGTAGCTGGGATTACAGGCGTCTGTCACCACGCCCGGCTAATTTTTGTAATTTTAGTAGAGATGATATTTCACTATGTTGGCCAGGCTGGTCTCAAATGCCTGACCTCAAGCGATCCACCCGCCTCAGCCTCCCAAAGAGCTGGGATCACAGGCACGAGCCACTGGGCCTGACCACCTCTGACACTTCTCTACTTAAAAATCTTAGGCTTGGAAACAATAATCTTGGCTTGAGCCGAGATCATCACACGTGTATTAGGTGACTATCGTGTTTCAAGCCCTCAAATAGGACATATGAAAAGGTCAGTAATAGGTAATCCTTGCCCTTAAAAGTAAATTGATGACTTCACACTGTTTGCAGCAGTTTCTCAAGGTGTGATCCACTGACATCCCATCTGCATTTCTGGTATGGACTAGACTACAGTGGACAGGCTGGGCATGGTGACTCACACCTGTAATCCCAGAACTTTGGATTCTAAGGATTGACTCTTTGAGGTGGGTGGGTCACTGGAGCTCAGGCTGAGACCAGCCTGGACAACATGGCAAAACCCATCTCTACTAAAAATACAAAAATTAGCCAGCTGTGGTGGTGTATGCCTGTAATATCCAATTACTCAGGAGGCTGAGGTGGGAGGATCACCTGAGCCCGGAGATCAAGGCTGTGAGTAGAAACTGTACCACTGCACTCCAGCCTGGGCACCAGAGTGAGACCCTATCTCAAAAACATCAACAATTGGGCTGGGCACAGTGGCTCATGCCTGTAATCCCAGCACTTTGGGAGGCTGAGGTGGGTGGAACACCTGAGGTCAGGAGTTTGAGACCAGCCTGACCAACATGGCAAAACCCCATCTCTATTAAAAACACAAAAATTATCCAGGTGTGGTGAGGTGTGCCCATAATCCCACCTACTTGGGAGACTTAGGCACAAGAATTGCTTGAACCTGGGAGGCAGAGGTTGTAGTGAGCCAAGATTGCGCCACTGCACTCCAGCCTGGGCAACAGAGCAAGACTCCATCTAACAACAAAACAAAACAAAACAGAACTATGGTGAACCAGGTAGGTGTGAGATCACTTAGAGTAGAGTGAGAGCAACACAGGGAAGCTGCTCAGGGAAGATCAGGCTCCTGTTTGGTGCTGGAAATTGTCGACGAAAAGAGTCAAATTCTGTAAAATATTGGAGATTTATCCTTAGCCAAATGTGAGGACCATGAACCGTGACACAGCCCCAGGAAGTCTCGAGAACCTGTGCCCAGGGTGTTCAGGCTACAGTTTGGTTTTACACGTTTTAGGGATACATAAGACATCAATCAATATATGTAAAACGTACACTGATTGGTTCAGTCCAGAAAGGTGGGACATCTCAAAGCAGGTTGTTGGGGGGTTTCCAGGTCATAGATGAATTCGAAGATTTCCCAACTGGCAGTTGGTTGAAAAGAGTTAAATCATTACCTAAAGACCTGAAATCAATAGAACAGACGGTCTGGGTTCGGGGGTTGTGGAGACTAGGGTTTTTATTATGCAGATGAAGCCTCCAGGTAGCAGGCTTTGGAGAAAATAGATCGTAAATATTTCTTATCTGACTTAAAAAGAATCCAGACTCACCGGGTGCTGCAGCTCACGCCTGTAATCCCAGCACATTGGGAGGCTCAGCTGGGTGGATCACCTGAGGTCAGGAGTTCAAGACCAGCCTGGGCAACATGGTGAAACCCCATCTCTACTAAAAATACAAAAATTAGCCAGGTATGGTGGCAGCCACCTGTAATCCCAGCTACTTGGGAAGCTGAGGCAGGAGAATTGCTTGAATCTGGGAGGCGGAGGTTGCAGTGAGACGAGATTGCGCCACTGCACTCCAACCTGGGTGACAGAGCAAGGCGCTGTATCAAAAAAAAAAAAAAAAAAAAAAAGTTTGCTGAAGCTTAGAATGGGGACATCTGATGGGACTCAGATGAAACTGGGAATCCTGAATCCACAAGTCACTCTGAGCCTCTGTTGCCAAAGGAAGGAGCTTGCTCTGTTGTGTCTAAGGAGACGACTAGCTGTCCTTTTCTTGAAAACTGTGTGACAATCTCACATGAGGAGATGCCCATTCTTCTTCAGACCCGCCACAACTACTCCCTGTTGGCACCAGACTCATACCTAGGATCTTAGATTTTCAGTACCCACTATGGCCTAGAACGAGATAGCTTTTACACCAAGAGAACTCCAAGATTTTGCCAGTATATATTGGCAGAAACCTAAGGAGTGTGTGAGGGTGTCAGACTAAGGCAGAAGAACATGACTCTACAGTAGACTGACCTCCCTGACCTAGGTACACTAAGATTTTGGATCTCGTGTTAGTTTGCTTAACTGGAGTGGCTCTCAAAGCTTATTTGGTTGGTGGCTGGAACTAGGACTCCATGGTGGCCTAAGTTGAGTGAGCAGAGATGCCAGAGCTGCCCTGGCATGATATGGAGGAGGGAATCTGAAGGCCTAGGGAGATGAAATGTTGAAAGGATTTTTATCATGGCAACCTGCACACCTACCCACCAACTACATCCCCCAGGAGAACCCAGAACATGCTTTACGTACTAGGGTGTTGAGAAACACATTCACGGGGGAACACCAGCATCCTTAGAAGGTCCGTGGCTCTCTCCTTGGCAGGCCAGGTATGATGGGTCAGGGGTGTGGCCACTGTTGATATGAGCTCCCAACAGCAGAAGCCAAGAGACAGCGTCCAACCTCCAGACGCGATGTGAGCATACTCGCCATAAAGGACCACAGGACATGCCTGTGGTCAGCAAGCCCTGGCGTCTAGGAGGTTTGGCAGAGACTAACTGTCCCGAGGTCCCTGTGACTGACACAGATGAGAAGCCCGCTAGAGTATCGCTTGGGAACTCATTTCACAACAACGGGAGTGGAGCAATGGGTTCAGGCCCAGAGAATTAACTTCAAGGAGAAGGAAAAAAAGCAGAGACACGGACGGCAGCAAAGGCAAGAAACCAGCAGCCCCAGAAAAAGCAGCCAGGCCAGTTTTGCGTTCCATTTGGCAACTTGTTAAAGTAATTGACAAAATATAACTCATGAACAACTATAATGAAGTTCATAATTAGGTCCTCAAAACACTCGATATAAAAAATATTTCAGATTCTTTTTTAAAAAAACTGTACTCAAGTGAGGTAAGGTGAGGCCGACCCAGGAAGTGGAGAAAGCTGAGTGGTTCCTCTGGTTTGAAAGGAACAAAGCCCCCCAAATCATTATCCACTGGCCTCCCAGAGCTGATGTGCTAATTTGAAGGAGATAGTGAATGTGAGTGGCTAACTCAAGGCTTGGCAGGTAGTAGATGAGTAAGAAATACTTGTTCCTTCCCTCCTGTTGGGCAGGAAGTTCACTGAGGGTAGACAATGCCATCCATTACTGTCTATATTCTGTGGGGCCTGGTCTGGGAGCCGGATACCCAGAGGTTCTTAGAAAATATAGGTAAAGGCCGGGCGCAGTGGCTCAAGCCTGTAATCCCAGCACTTTGGGAGGCTGAGACGGGCGGATCACGAGGTCAGGAGATCGGGACCATCCTGGCTAACATGGTGAAACCCCATCTCTACTAAAAAAAATACAAAAAACTAGCCAGGCGAGGTGGCAGGCACCTGTAGTCCCAGCTACTCGGGAGGCTGAGGCAGGAGAATGGCGTAAACCTGGGAGGCAGAGCTTGCAGTGAGCTGAGATCCAGCCACTGCACTCCAGCCTGGGTGACAGAGCAAGACTCCGTCTCAAATTCGCCCAGGCTGGAGTGCAGTGGCACGATCTCAGCTAACTGCTACCTCTGCCTCCTGGGTTCAAGCAATTCTCCTGCCTCAGCCTCCTGAGAAGCTGGGATTACAGGCATGTGCAACCATGCCTGGCTAATTTTTGTATTTTTAGTAGAGACGGGGTTTTACCATGTTGGTCAGGCTAGTCTCAAACTCCTGACCTCAGGTAATCCACCTGCCTCGGCCTCCCAAAGTGCTGGGATTACAGGTGTGAGCCACCGTGCCTGGTAAGACTATCCTTGTTTTTAGGAATTCACAATAGAGTATTTAGGGACAAAGGAACATTGTGTGTGCAGTTGACCCAAACCATTTAGAAAAAGTATATACATACGTGTATATGTATGTATGTATGTGTGTGTATGTAGGGAGACAGAAAACGATTAAGCAAATGTCACATAATACCAACATTTGGGCAGTTTGAGTGAAGATTATCTAAAATTGTTTATGTTATTCTTCAAACGTTAATTTGAAATTATATCAAAACACAAAAAGGAAAGGAAAGGAATACAGATACCTGCTTCCCAGTTTCCTCTAGAGCTGGGGGTGGCCATGAGATACAGTTCTAGCCAACGAATCAGAGGAGAAGGCTGTGACGATCTTTCTGGGGAGAAATTTCCCCCTGGTAAAATAAGAACGGGCTTCAAAGAGCCTTCTCACCACACTGGCCACCTCATTGCTTGAAGTATTTGAGGATGTGGTGCTGGAGTCGCAGCAGCAGCCATCTTGTGACCATGAGGAAAAGCCCAAGAAACTCACAGAACTTTTCCCATGTATGAGGTTCCCTGACACTGTTATAGGATCATTCAATTCCTGTACTTCAATCCCACTCATCATTCCAGGCCCAGTGTCAGAATCTGTATCACTCAGGACCAGGGGACAGGGCAGCCCCCATGTCAAACATGACCAAAGGGAAAAGAGAGCTTTGGAGACTCTTACATCATCAAGTAAGTGCTGTGACCTGAAAATGACATGTCCCTTCCACTCACAACTCATTGGCCTTCATAGAGCACATGGCCCAGCCTTGATTCCACAATTCTTATTCTTGAGGGGTTTTCATGCCTAACTTCTGCCCCTTTTCCTCAACTATAAATTCCTCATGGTAAGTTTTTAAAGTTTTTAAAGATACTGATGCCCAGACTTTTCTCCAAACTATTCAAATCATCATCTCAAGTCAGGAGTTCGAGACAAGCCTGGGCAACATAGTGAAACCACATCTCTTCCAAATATACAAAAATTAGCTGGGCATGGTGATGTGCACCTGTAATCCCAGCTACTCGGGAGGCTGAGGCACAAGAATTGAACCTGGGAGGCAGAGGTTGCAGTGAGCCGGTATCATGCCACTGCACTCCAGCCTGAGTGACAGAGTGAGACTCTGTCCAAAAAAAAAAAATTCAGAATCCTTAAGAGTAGGGCCTAGAAATCAGATTTTACAATTCAGATAAAACATACATTTATAGTCCACAGCAAAAATCTTAACTGTACATCTCAAATATCTTTATTACGGTAAAACATATATAACATAAAACTTGCCACTTTACCTGTTTTTAAGTGTACAGTTCAGTGGCATTAAGTACATTCACAGTGTTATGCAAAAGTCACCACCATCCATTTCTAGAAACTTTTCGTCATCCCAAACTAAAACTATGTACCCATTAACCATTCACTCCCCGTTTCTTCTCCCCCCTTCCCTGAATAAGCTCTGGTCTACTTTCTGTCCCTGTGAATCTGACTATTCTGGGTTATTTCATGTAAGTGGGATCATACACTATTTGTCATTTTGTGACTGGTGTCTGTCATGATAATGTGTTCAAGGTTCATGCACACTGTAGTGTGTGTCAGAACTTCATTCCTTTTCATGGCTGAGTAATATTCTATTGTCGGGACAGAACAGATTTTGTTTATCCATATTCATCAGCGAATGCTTGTGTTGTTTCCACCTTTTGGTGACTGTGAATAACGCTGCTACAAACATTAGCATACAAGCATCTGTTTGTGTCCTTGTTTTCAGTTCTTTTGAGTATATACCTAGGAGTGCAATTCCTGGCTCACAGGGTAATTACATGTTTAACTTTTTGAGGACCCACCAGTGTGTTTCCACAGCAGCCGCCCCAATTTACATTCCCACCAGCAAGGCACCAGGGTTCCAGTTTCTCCACATCCTCACCAAAGCCCAAGCTTTTGGTACACACATATAAACTCAACTAACCACAATGTGAATAAAGACATCTACCATTTTCGCACCCCAGAAGGGACCCTCATGGAAACTGGTATTGTTGCAAGCTCGCCAGCAGCCAGGCTCAAGAACCACGTCCTCAACTTTCAGTGGTTCTCTCTCTGTCAAGGCTGGCTAACTCTCAACCTAAAAATAAACCTCAAGTCTGAAAATGGAACATTAAAAATGACATTGTCACCTGGACAGAGTGGCTAATAACGCCCCAGCAGGCCGGAGCCCATCAATCATGGGCCGCTGCCTTCTGTTTGGAGAGCTGAGGAAGACGCCAAGATGGGAAGGAGGGATGCAGCACAGGATAAGCTGGGGTGGCTGCCTGGCGTGGAAATCCCAACCCATGCCTCCCGCAAACTGGGAACAATAAATCTAGCAGCCAGATAGAAGCACTGCCCTCCCCGAATTCTATCTGCAAGGTCAACCAGGCCTAACAGAACTGTCACATCGGTGCTGCAGTCATTTATGACCCACTCTTGCCGTGTCTGAACATGAAAGCAATTATCCAATACATACTTTGGCAAGAACCTGAAGTTCCCATCAAGGGGGAGAGAAACACTGTCAAATCAGGATATTTAAAGAAAGAATGAATGAATGAAAAGAAGGAAAGTCATAAAGACACATTCATAATGAAAATTTGAAAATTTCCACTTCCCTAGACATCACATAAGACTTAAGAGTCAGAATTCTTTTGAAAGCTCCATTGTCTTAAGAGTATAAATAGTATCTTTTTAGAAACCCACAATTTCAATCAAGCTGGAATAATGGGAAGTACCATTCATTGAATGTTGTCTTTTAAAATTTCATGACATATGAAATGATTCTCACTCAAACTCGAATTAGAGGCTCAAGCATGTGAGAGCTTGTGACAACGTCAAAGTGACTTGCAAAATGTACACGTAATTGATCTTCTTCACTGGGGTATGATTTTTTTTATCAATCTAGATATTCAGGAAGTACCCAATGAAAGGGCCACAAAAAACAGGGTTATCAAAAGAGGGAGTCTCTCTATCCTTCTTGGGAGCTCTTTCCAAAAGGGCTGGCCCTAGCCCATGTGACCTTGGGCAAGTTCCTTGAACTTGGGCCTTATTTCCCATCTTCAAAATAGGGATAATGATGACACCTACCTCCTAGAGTTATAGTCAGGCTTGTGGTTCTGGAACAGCGCCCAGCATACGGTATGTACTAGAGCAACGTTAGCTATTATTGGCAGCAAATGGCTAAGCCCCAACGGCTCAACAAAACCCAGCCCACAGCCCACACAATTGTGACTCCAGCCCCTGAAGCCAGTGGTCTCAGGCCCTGTTGCAAAAGGAGAGCTTGGCAGACCACACAGTAGAAGCCATATCCTTTAGCCACCAGACAGCCCAGGCTGACAAAAACCTTAGCAATAGGCACAGAGGGGACCCAGGAGTCATTACCAAAACTGCAGTTCCCTCCACCCCAGCCTGGGTGAGGCATGAACACCCACCACCTCCCTCTTCAAATGCCTTCTTTCAGGTGCCAGTTCCCACCAGCAGTCCTCAAGCACTGCTGGCCTGCAGGCCAAGGACTCCTGCACCAGGCCACTCAAGGTTTCCATCCTACCTGTGCCAGCCAGTCTGACTCCGAAGCCCTGCAGCTCAGGGATGTCCCAGTACAGACGCAGGGCCTCGGGGTTTGAGAAAGCACCTCGTTGCTCCACTGCTTTTCCAGCGATGATCTATTTGACGGCAACTTCCACTTTCTTGCCATTGAGTGTGTACTGTGAGGCGAGGGTAGAAAAAAACAAGAAACTGCATTTAAACCTGAAGGGGGGAAAAACGCACAGCCCTGGGTATATCCAGGCCCAAAATGCCTGGCCTCCACCCGGAGAGCCAGGACTGAATGAATCTCAGCTCCAAGATGCCCCTCTCCCTGCCAGGTCTGCAAACATGCACCAAAGTATGCTGAACCAACAACTGTCCCATGTTTGGGAGATAGAACCTGTTCTTCTGAAAGGCAATTTCAAGACTTAGTGCTGACACCCAACTCTAACACTCTCCAAAACCCTCCCACGCTGCCCCCGGCACAGCTATTGAGAAAGTGAGTCTATCTCAAAGATGCCCAGAGGTCACCATGAGCACGTTCTTTTCTTTTTTTTTTTTTGAGACGGAGTCTCGCTCTGTTGCCCAGGCTGGAGTGCAGTGGCCGGATCTCAGCTCACTGCAAGCTCCGCCTCCCGGGTTCCCACCATTCTCCTGCCTCAGCCTCCCGAGTAGCTGGGACTACAGGCGTCCGCCACCACGCCCGGCTAGTTTTTTGTATTTTTTGGTAGAGACGGGGTTTCACCGTGTTAGCCAGGATGGTCTCGATCTCCTGATCTCGTGATCCACCCATCTCGGCCTCCCAAAGTGCTGGGATTACAGGCTTGAGCCACCGCGCCCGGCCGAGCACGTTCTCTTTTCTAACACTGCACACTCCACTGGGCCCCACCGCATGTGTCACATCTAAGCTGACCTCAAGAGGGCCCTTGAGACACTCCACAGACCCCTGCAGTGTCTATTCCAGATGGGAATATAAAAAAAAGGAGTGTCTCTCAGGGTTCCGGGTCTGCCTGACCGGGATAAAAATGCAGACCTAAGATCATTCCTAAATCTGAGCAGGCACCCTGAGCAAGAAAGTTTTCAGGGAAGATTTGGCTTCTGACACCACATCTGGGGGATGCTGGGTGAACACCTGAACCAGAGTTCATTTCCTTGAATGAAAGTGGGGGTGCCCGCGCCTAGGCTGTAGGGCTGTGAGTCAGGGGGTGAATAGGGCAGTGCGCACACAGCTTCAGAAGCGCCTGGCTACTATGTTTTATTATAATTTTACTTGTATTTGTATTTTAAATTTTACTTCTCTATATATTTTATCACGTTATTCTATGATAAAGACTAACTATTGCCATTACTTCAGGAGCGGCCCAGCTTCCTAGGGCTGCAGGCGAGAGCGTCCCCAAGCTCCTGTGAACTCCTCCTCGGAGCCAGCCATCGGCAGCGGACGGGGCACTGCTTTTTCTCGTAGTTGCACCCTTTCCAAACATTCAGAGCTCCCTCTAAGATGTGTGGCACGTGTTTCACCTTGAATCCAAATGAGCCTTTGGTGGCGTGGGTGTGTTGTGGGCTAGAAAACCTCAAGAGCGACTGAGCCCAGTGAGGCTCCTCTGCCTGAGCTCTGGATCACCGGCACTGTCTTTTCAACTCTGAGATATAAATAAAATTCACTCACTTGAAACATTCAGTCAACGTGTGATCTAATTAGGGATCTAAACGCCAGCTTCCGAGGGCCTGCCTGTCACTTCAAGTGGTGTCGCCGGCCCTTCCCCATGTGAGACAAAAACGTCTTGCCTGCTCCGTGCCCCACTATGCTTCACGCAGGGGTCCACGTGCAGCTCATGGGCGCTAATAATGCCACCTTCCACCCACCGGCAAAATACAGTGGCATCCCCTTAAAAGAAATCCTGCTACCATTTCCTCTGGGGAGAGAGGACAGGGAAAGAGAAAGGAAAAAGCCGCCGCGCCCCTGCCCCTGCACGGGGCCTCCCCAGATAGACAGGAGCCCAGCAGCCTCCTGTCAGGAAGGGCCGGACATCCCAGCCATGACCTGAGCAAAGGCCCACTGGACTTGGACAGCCATGGCTGCACTGGGGGCTGCAGGCAGGAAGCCCTCAAATGTCAGGAGTCCATTCCACTTGGCCATGACCCTCCTGGGGTCCCCAGGTCTTTATTCCGGCGAGCAGAAGGCAGGGCTGACTATGAACACCATGTCCTTGGGCGGGACCCCTCGTCTCTCTGGGTTTCCTCATCTGTAAGACGGGCGTGAGGAACACAAGTTTGTCCCAGGGTCAGAGGACCAGCTCCCGACCCACCACTCACTCACCAGACACCAAAAGCACCTGCTGTTGGCCAAGCAGCTGAGCTCTGAGAGGAGATGAACCCACAAGGTTCCTGTCCTCAAGAAGCCTCCACTCGAGATAGAAAGATGTGGACACACACAAGAACTCACCCTCAGTCCATGGCAAACACTGTCAAAGCTAAAGATGCAGGCCAGGACCCGTTCAAACAGGAAATGCAGGGAAAGCCTTTCTGACATTTGAGCAGAGCGCAGCTGAGATCAGGTGTGCGGAAGGGCTTTGCGCGGCGTGCAGACCTACTCTGAAGGAAGGCTGATGGTGAGCGGAGACAGCACAGAAACAGAGGCACGAGAGCTGCGTTCGGGCACCCTGTGGCCCGCGGCACCACCAGGCAGGCTCTGTTGTCAACCCATCTTAGAGATGAGGAAACTGAGGCTTTAATGCTAAGTGAGTTGCCCAAAGTCTTGCCTCAGAGGCAGAGGGGGAGCCAGGGCTAAGTGACAGAGCCCCTGTGCATGAAGACCCTCAGAGGAGCCGCTGTGAAGGCCGGCGGCAAGGACCACGCCGCAAGAGCCTCCCTAGTCCCTGCCACATCATCATCAGGGTGCCGCATCATCACCCTGAGCTGCAGCGGGCGGGTGAGGGGCTCCTCTCCTCCGTGTCACAGGCCACAGACGGATGAGTCTTACTCAACATGAGGAGTGGGGCTGGCTCTGGGCCCAAATCTCTCCTGAGAACTTGCCAAGCCCCCCACCCCCACCGCAAATGCTGAAAACGGTGCTGGCTTCCCAGGGAACAGAAGCAGCAGCATCTCTCCACGCAGACAGAGACACGCCGCCTCCCATTCCCACCGCTCGGACTGCCCTGGGCTCAGGCTATTCTTGCGGTGGTGCGGAGAGGGCAGCCTACTCTCCACAAGCACCGTGTGAAGGCTCAGACCTGCAACAGGCTCTCCTGCCTTAGCAAGGCCCTGGGACTTTGCAGACGGGACCTCAATTGTCCTCTTCTGACCCTGAAGGGGGTCCAGTTCCTGAATGCGCAGGCTGGGGCCACGCCGTGTCACCTCCCTGTGGAGGCTGGGCCCCTCCCTAGCTCAGCAACAAAACAGGTAAATTCTCTCCTAAGCCTGCCACGAGGGTCCAAAAATTCAAGGGCGTTCAAAAACCTGGAGGAACCCTCCCAATGACTTCCCGAATTGACCCAGGAGAAGACCCTACCTGGGGAGAAAAAGAGCCCAGAGCCCAGTTGGGTGCCCTGGCAGCAAGCCCACGAAAGCCAGGATAACCATGGAAAGAAACGTGACTAGTTTCTCCCTTCCTAACGAACTGCTCCACTACTCTTGTGATCAGATACAGTTTGGTAAGAACCATTTTGGACGCAAAAGACCTAAGTTCTTTTTCAATAAAATAAAGCCAAGGGGACAAATTCAAATTCCAGTCCCCTAAAATGTTCCGGATGAGACAGCACTTACTCACCCAAGAAAAACCTTAGACCCTCATCAGGAAAAGACAAAAAGCATCACTGATTAAAGAAGTACCTTCTGGCCGGGCGCGGTGGCTCAAGCCTGTAATCCCAGCACTTTGGGAGGCCGAGACGGGCGGATCACGAGATCAGGAGATCGAGACCATCCTGGCGAACACGGTGAAACCCCGTCTCTACTAAAAATACAAAAAACTAGCCGGGCGAGGTGGCGGGTGCCTGCAGTCCCAGCTACTCGGGAGGCTGAGGCAGGAGAATGGCGTAAACCCGGGAGGCGGAGCTTGCAGTGAGCTGAGATCCGGCCACTGCACTCCAGCCTGGGCGACAGAGCGAGACTCCGTCTCAAAAAAAAAAAAAAAAAGTACCTTCTTGGAGAGCACCAATGTCCCCACACCCACAGAGAGCTGCCAAGAGTCACCAAGCAAAAAAAAAGAGATGGATGGAAAGCTCCCAAGCTGCAGGGCCCTTCCCACGCAGAACCAGAACGCAAGGGAAATGTGTGGACACCATAGAAATGGAACCAACACAGCAGATGCGGACAGGGGCCGGGAGGAGGAACAGGGGTCCCGAGTGGGAATCGCTCCTCCAGGGATGCACACACGCAGTGGCTGTGCTGTGAGCACTCTCCCCAGCCCCCACCACTGGACAGATTGTTTTCAAGATGTTGAAAGAACTTAAGACAAAGAGAATGATGTACAGGTTTCAAAGTCAATGGTATCACATATTTCAACATTCTCCAGAAAACAGCCTCTTCTGGTAAATCCTGTCTCTGGTTATACCTCACAGACTCAGCCGGCTCCCAGGCAATGTCAAAGTCAGCTTCCCCCGGGAACTCAGTGAGTGTCTGCTCCCATCTTCTCCTTAATGGATAGCCAGTCTGTAGGCTTTAAATACAGCCTGCCACTGTCTGTTTAAATTGTTGTGTGTGTACATTCACACACACACGTGTGCGCGCACATACACACACACACACAAAACAGCTTCTGTCAGCTTGCAGAGACATCCATTTTGTAAGCAATGCAAATTAAAACTGATTTAATCTGGGTGAACCTCCTCCTCCCCAACACAGAATCGAAGCAGAGTGTACTGGGGCCGGGAGCTGGGGCGTAGGGGCAACAACACAGCCTTCTGAAGACCTGCCTCTAAAGAGTCAAGTCTTGTCTGTATCGGCAGAACTTAAAATTAAAAGGCAAGAGCCACAGCTCCCATCAGCTCTTTAAAAAGTTAAAATTGGCTGGGTGCGGTGGCTCACGCCTGTAATCCCAGCACTTTGGGAGGCCGAGGTGGGCGGATCACGAGGTCAGGAGTTCGAGACCAGCCTCGCCAAGATGGTGAAACTGTCTCTACTAAAAATACAAAAATTAGCTGGGCACAGTGGCAGGTACCTGTAATCCCAACTACTCAGGAGGCTGAGGCAGGAGAATTGCTTGAATCCGGGAGGTGGAGGTTGCAGTGAGCCAAGATCACATTACTGCACTCCAGCCTGAACGACAGAGCAAGACTCCATCTCAAAAAAAAAAAAAAAAAAAAAAATTGGCTGGGTGCCATGGCTCAACCTGTAATCCCAGCACTTTGAGAGGCTGAGGTGCGTGGATCTCTTGAGGTCAGGAGTTCGAAACCAACCTGGCCAACATGGCAAAATCCTGTCTCTACTAAGAATACAAAAATTAGCTGAGCATGGTGGCATATACCTGTGGTCCCAGCTACTCAGGAGGCTGAGTCACGAGAATTGCTGGAACCTGGGAGGTGGAGGGTGCAGTGAGTCAAGACTGAGCCATCACACTCCAGCCTGGGTGACAGAGCAAGACTTAGTCTCAAAAAAATAAATAAATAAAATTTTTAAAAAAGTTAAAACTAATGTGCTCATTAAAAGTTTTGAGAACACACTAAAACCAGGGGTTAGCAGGGGAAGCCAGTTGGACCTGCAGGGCTGGGCCCACTAACCCTCCGAACATGGGTATTTAGCAGAAGCTGCTTTAAATGCAGTCTCAGAAAGGGTAGGAAAAAAGAATGGCAGGGAGAGGATGGCATTGTTAGGCAATGTGGACAAATGATATATAAAGCACCAGCAAGCTGCTCAGATGTGAGCGCCCCTCGATGTGTGGGCTCATGGGGTGATGGCAGCAGTCTCCTCGCTGGCAGAAGATGGTCGTAGCAGGATGCCCTTGGTTTCCAGGATAAGGCTGGGCACATGTCGCACAGACAAGCCCACATGGATGGTGTCATGAATCCTCTTCACCAAGTCAGGCTGGAAGGTGTGCCCGGAGGCCATCTCCAGGAGGAGGATCATCCTCTCCTCCCCGTACTTGTTCTACTGGGGGACACACAGGCTGTCCTCCACCTCCTTGAAGGAGTCCACTGTGGAGACAGGAGAGGGCACACTCAGACAGGGGGCCCCTCAGTGTGGGGTCAGGCCTCACAGCAACCTGGCAGAGCAGGAGGGGCAGGCTGCGACCCCCAGGCCTACCAGGGGTGCCTGTGTTCTCCCAGCCCACCAAGGAGGAGTGCCTTGGAGGGACATTTGCTGAGGGAGCTGTTTCACAAGTGGAGGAAAGCCCATCACTGGGGAGGCAGAGAGCGCTTCAGCTCTGGCAGGACAAGCAATGTTTTACCGGGGGGCCAGGTGTGGGCCTTATTCACTTAATAACAGATTAATTCAAGATAAAAAAGAGGGCCAAGTACAGTGGCTCACGCCTGTAATCCCAGCACTCTAGGAGGCTGAGGTGGGAGGATCACTTAAGTCCAGGAGATTGAGACCAGCCTGAACAACATACGGAGACTTTGTCGCCACAAAAAAGTAATAACTAAGCCAGGCATGGTAGCACATGCCTGTAGACACAGCTGCTCAGGAAGCTGAGGCACGAGGATTGCTTGAGCCAAGGAGGTCGACGCTGCAGTGAACTGATTCTGCCACTGCCCTCCAGCCTGGGCAACAGAGTGAGACCCTGTCTCAAAAAAAAAAAAGGAAGCAGGTGGCCGGACACAGTGGCTCACACCTATAATCCCAGCACTTTGAGAGGCCAAAGTGCGTTGATTACTTGAGCTCAGGAGTTCGAGACCAGCCTGGCCAACATAGCAAAATCTCATCTCTAAAAAACCCACAAAAATTAGTTGGGCATGGTGGTGCACACCTGTAGACCCAGCTACTCAGGAGGCTGAGGTGAGAGGATCGCTTGAGACAAGGAGGTGGAGGTTGCAGTGAGCCGAGATCGCACCACTGCACTCCAGCCTGGGTAAGAGAGTAAGATCCTGTCTCAAAAAACAAAAGTAGGCCGGGCGCAGTGGCTCACGCCTGTAATCCCAGCACTTTGGGAGGCCGAGACGGGCGGATCACGAGGTCAGGAGATCGAGACCATCCTGGCTGACACGGTGAAACCCTGTCTCTGCTAAAAAAATACAAAAAACTAGCCAGGTGAGGTGGCGGGTGCCTGTAGTCCCAGCTATTCCGGAGGCTGAGGCAGGAGAATGGCGTAAACCCGGGAGGCGGAGCTTGCAGTGAGCTGAGATCCGGCCACTGCACTCCAGCCTGGGTGACACAGTGAGACTCCATCTCAAAAAAAAAAAAAAAAAAAACCAAAAGTAAAAAAAAAAAAAAGCAGGAGCCTGTGGTGGGGACTCCACTGGAGGGAGGAACAAAGGCTGGAATCAGACCATCAGGGTTTCTCCACCCTGGCTACACAAACGACCTTGACATAAGTTTAGAACTCTGACCTAAGCACTAGCGTGTGACGCCATCTGACTGACTTTGCAGGGTCCCTGGGCCAGGCAGTTTGAAGGCCCACAGAGGACTCCACCATGCAGTTGTGAGACTCACAGGCCTACACTGTCTGTGCTTGGTGTCCTGCATGGTGTCATGTGCTCTTCAGCAATCCTGCACCCACTCTGTGCTTCTGGTTTTTTAACCCATAAAGAGCAGATGCAAGTTGGCCGGGCACAGTGGCTCATGCCTGTAATCCCAGCACTTTGGGAGGCCGAGGCAGGTGAATCACTTGAGGTCAGGAGTTTGAGACCAATCTGGGCAACACGGCGAAACCCCATCTCTACTAAAAATACAAAAATTAGCTAGGCGTGGTGGTGCATGTCTGTAATTCGAGCTACTGAGGAGGCGGAGGCATGAGAATTGCTTCAACCTGGGAGGCAGAGGTTGCAGTGAGCCAAGATCACGCCACGGCAGTCCAGCCTGGGTGACAAAGGGAGACTGTCTTAAAAAAACAAAACGAAAAAAGAGTAAAAGCAAGTAACCAACCCAACAGAGCTCACCAGGAGGATGAAGTACAATGGGGAAGGGGATGGGCCAAGGGGCCTTAAAGACCCCATTCGAGGTTTTATGAGGACGGCAGTGTGTGCAAGGTATCATCTGAAAAGGAGGTCAGGCTCTCAAACGTCCACTGCCACACCAGAGACCAAGGGGCCGAGGTCATGCCAAAGGTAGGGACTTTGGAAATGGCCCCTGGGGCTCGCACCAGGACCCTCCTCCTTCCTGGATACTCAAGAACGCTCAGGGAGAAGAAGAGTATACCAACGTCATAGATTTCCAGGCTGCCGAACCGCGCCCTGTTGGGGTTGAGCGTGCCGTCACTGGCAGGAGAGAAGAGGTCAGGGCTACACCGCAGCTCTGAGGTGAGGCAACTCCCAGGGGTCCCAGGGGAGGGTGGTCACCCCCGCCTTCCGCATGGCATCCCCCAGGACCAGTCATGGATGCTTCCCTCCCCAGCTCCTTGCCCCTCCACCCGGCTCTTTCTCCCTCTCTGGTTAAAGCTCGACATCGAGGGAGGCCCCTCTGTGCAGGAACAGCTGTCACCTCACTCCCTTCCCACCTGCACACGCGTCCCCTGTCCCGGGTGTGGACACTGCTGTGCCTTTGCTGTGGGACCCCCCACCCTGACACCCCTACCTGAGAACCCCATCACAGGGCAGGGAAACTTGGATCACGCCCAGACCCAGCCCTTGGGAAGGAACCTGGCACAGGGATGCCCCACCCCAGGAATGACACAGGAAGGGTCCAAGATGGGGGACAGTTAGCCACGTCGCAGATTGAGCAGACAATGCTTCCTCAGAGGGGATCTTCAGGCTCAGGGGAGGCATGTGCACAGGCACAGGGGCGGGAAGCATGGCGCACCAGCCGGTGGGGGATGGGGGGTCCCAGACATCAGTAGAGGTGTGGGTGGTAGGGACACCCTGGTGCTGGATTGGAGTGGGGTGCCCAGGAAGAGGGTCACTGACTGTCACAGAAAATGCCTCCTCCCGGACCCCCATGCCTCTGGAAGGTGAGGCTCCAGGGCAGAGAAGCTGACTCCACAGCCCTTACCTCCAGCCAAGCATGACGATGCCGCCGGTCTTGGGGTTGATTCTGCAGTCACTATGAGCCCAGATACCTGCAAGGATGGCAGAGGCGTCTGGTCACCCCAAGGAGAAGGGGCCATGACGGGCTGCCTGGACAGATGCTGGGTGCAGGTCCGCAGACATCTGGAGCCCAGAGGCAGGTCTGGCATCGGGCTGGGGGCAGAAGGGAGCCAGACTGTTCCTGCCCCAAGGAACACACCCTCTAGTGGGGGCTGCTTCCTGGGCAGCTCTGACACAGCCGGTGAGGAGAAATGCAGCTCCTGGGGCACCAGCAAGGACCCAGGAATTCAGGAGCATCTGGAGACAACTCTGAGTGGAGCACAGGAAAGAACGAGCCACGTCTTGGGAAGCAAGAGTGGTCGGGGCAGTGGAGGGCACAAGGTGTGCAGAGGTTGGGGCCAGATCTTAGAATGTAATACAACAGCTCATGGCCAGGAAGGAGGCTACTGCACCAGTCCCAGTCATGCAGGCTTGAACCAAAGCATTAACCACACGGACGGAGAACCAATTAGCAGGTCAAACCCAGGGGACGAGGAGGGTGGAAGAAGAGGAAAGAGCCAGGAGTAATGGCAGCACGGTATCAGCAGGCTAATGAGTGGCCACATGTGCAGCTGTTCAGAGAAGGCCTCTGTGCTGGGTGGTGCCGTGAAGCTGATCGACCAAGGGGATCAAATCCCAGGTTTGGACGCAGCATCTAAGGAAAGAGGTTCCTTTGCCACATCCTCCACCCAGGTGCCAAACAGTGAAGAGAAGCCACGCATCTGAGAGTCACCAAAGGAGCAGTTAACTCACCCTCAGCCCTTGGTCAGCCACACTGGGGAACTGGCTGGCCATCATCAAAAGCGCATCTCTGCCGCTTTGCAACATGGGAAGTCATCGGCCTCAGCATCAGGCTGTCCTCCTGAAATAAGCCCCAAAGATTTCCTGTGATCCAGGAAGGGAAAACAGTAAAGAAGCCAGCTTCCATGTCTTCACTGACGGATGGTAGCCTCAGAAAACATCTCTTTTCTCCCAAATTTTGAGACACTTCTCCAGCACTTCTCCACTCCGAGGCAAGCGCTAACCCAAACAGTTCACGACTCGACAGCTACGTAGTCTATCCATGCCTTCACGTGACATGGTGAAAGAGACACTGCCACAAGCCACAGCCAAGCCTTCTACAGGGATGAAGGCCAAGGGGACTGTGCAGGGAGTGCATGGTCCCTGGGTGGCAGCTAAAGAGAATGAAATGAGCCCTAAGCTACTTAATCTGATGCAAAAAAGAGAATTGCAGGCCTTCAGGTCTTCCTCCCACCTCCCCAGGCTGGAGAATGAAACCAATTCTTTCTCACTGGACTTGTTTTTTTTAGATGGAGTTTCACTCTTGTTGCCCAGGCTGGAGTCCAATGGTGCGATCTTGGCTCACTGAAACCTCCACCTCCTGGGTTCAAGCAATTCTCCTGCCTCAGCCTCCCAAGCAGCTGGGATTACAGGTGCCTGCCACCACACCCAGCTAATTTTTGTATTTTTAGTAGAGATCGGGTTTCACCATGTTTGTCAGGCTGGTCTCAAACTCCTGACCTCAGGTGATCCTCCTGCCTTGGCCTCCCAAAGTGCTGGAATTACAGGTGTGAGCGACCATGCCTGGCCTCTCATTGGACTTTTAAAAGATTCACATACACAAATCAGGAAAAAAAAAAAAAAAATCCACTCCTAGGCTTGCAACTGATGTGCCCGGTTTCTGCAGGAGGACATCTCTACGGCTACTCAGCAAACTGAGTTCAGAAAGGCAGCCCCAGGAGATGAGAGCTGCAAGCCTGTGCCGCTCACCTGGGAATCCTGCCTCATTCTGGAACTTTGCTGCCAGCAGCAACACAGTCTTGTTTGCCTGGAGTCAGATCTCCCTTGAATTGGATGGGAAATTTCTGGGTTTTCCGGGCCATTTGTAATACTGTGCCCTAATTACTGAGACCCTGGAAATGAAGAGAAAAAGGAAGATGTAAATCCACTCTGAAGAACTTTTCTTTTGTGGAAACTTCCCCGTGACACACTTTGATCCCTTGCAAAGCCGAGCTGAGAGGAGGAATCCACAAGCAGCGGCTGGCTCCAGGGCACCACAAAGGAAGCGGCCTGATGGCAAAACAAAGCCGCAGAAGCAATGTCTTCCTTTCTACAGCAGACTGAACAGATTTACATCATTCCCATTCTTCAAGGCACTGACTTCAGCCCTGAGCCTCCTGAGAGCTGAGGCAAAAGTGAAACCACAGTGGGAACAGGTGACTGCCAATAACAGACCAGGCCTGTTTGGAATGTGTCATCTGTAATGACTTAAATCTTAAGCTTGCTTTTACTTTCTTTTAAAATATTAGGTTTTTTAAAATAATAAAAAGCAGCCAGGTGCGATGGCTCACACCTGTCATCCCAGCACTTTGGGAGGCCGAGGTGGGCAGATCACGAGGTCAGGAGATCAAGACCAGCCTGGCTAACATAGTGAAACCTCGTCTCTACTAAAAATACAAAAATTAGACTGGTGTGGTGATGCCTGCCTGTAATCCCAGCTACTCATGAGGCTGAGGCAGGAGAAGTTGAGATGGTGTCACTGTACCCCAGCCTGGGCGACAGAGCAAGACTCCGTCTCAAAAAATAAAAATAAAAAGCCATAAAGAAAACCCAAATGGGCTCATAATCTCACCACTCATGTAAGCCCTTATTCACACTCGTTATTCATTTATTCACACAATCACACATATGTTCTTTATTTTTAAAATTTACAGAAGGCCCGCTGTGGTGGCTCGCACTAGTAATCCCAGCACTTGAGGAGGCTGAGGCGGGAGGATTGAGCTCAAGAGTTTGAGATCAGCCTGGGCAACAGAGAGAGACCTCATCTCTACAAATACGAAATTTAATGAAAATTAACCAGGCATGGTAGCACATACCTATAGTCTAGCTACATGGGAGGCGGGAGGTTCCGTTGAGCCCTGGAGATCAAGGCTGCAGTGAGCTGAGATCACATCACTGCACTCCAGCCTGGGGGACAGACGGAGACCCTGTATCTAAAAAAAAAAAAGAATACAATTTACACAAAAGGGATGCTATGTCCTCTGTTCTTGAACTCTCATTTTCACTTACTATCTTCCTGAATCTTTCCATACCAGCATGATGGGATTCAGTCAGGCTGATGGGAAAAATATTAGTTATGATACCCACAAAACCCTTCCGGAAGGCCTGAGGGTTTTCATATGACTTCAGTAATAGACGGGGCTAAAGGCGGCCTGGTCCCATTACCTTTAGTTAAATAGATTAGAATAGTAAACAATGGGACGTGGGGAAGTTAACTAGTTAACTTGTTTACTCATGTGGTCTTAAGACTGACCTTCAGACATTTGAGGGCAGGATGGCTCTCTTGGGAGGTCAACCAGGGATATTACCCACTAATGGTGTGTGCTTTTGGAACCTCGCTTTTAATCATTATCTATAAGTGTGTTGACTCAGAGCTTCTGTTATTAATTATATACTAAATAACTGGCTGGAGTACAAGCTGCTGAGGGCCGTGGCTGCCATTCTTTACAGGACTCTCCCTGGAGTCTGTGAGTGGCCTCAGACCCTCAGCTGGACTGGAAAAGCAGAGTATCTGTGCATCAGTGTACATTCGTTCATCTGTCGTTTGGGCCAGGGTCTGCGGGCAGACCCCCGCAGCTAATGCCCTCTTGTGAGGAGCAATACCTCATCAGCACACGGCCTGTTTCCGTTTTCACCTAGCATCATCTTTTAAGGTAACAATGTTCGTAAACCCACTCCCAGTTGTAAAAAGGAAGACTTGCTCTTGTTGCTTGATTTTGCCACCACGCCATTTCCTATACAGCCCAAGAATCTCTCAGCGCTGGTGCTTGAGGAATGGTCTAAGTGCAGCCTATGTTCACCCTGTCCAGGAAAACAGCTTCAGATCTCATGATCTGATCTGCCTTTGTCTTTCCACATTTATTCATGTCTCTCACCTACACCCAGAAAGTATCGGAAGAAGCTACCTATAAAACTGACTTCATGATAGGATTACTCAAAGAGAAGCAAAACCCTACTCTAAAGATAAGAGGACTACAAATACAAAGCAATGATTTCAGCTCTGAGTTTCCTGGCAGCCAAGGCAAAAATGGAAATATAACATATCACAAAGTATATGTTTTCTCCAAAAAGGAATATCAGTTTCAAAAAGAGGTTATTCTGAAATTAATCCTGAGACATCATATGAGCCCTTGCACATGTGACAAAAAAAGTGACAGAAAAGTGAGTTTTCAAAGAGCAATGTTACAGAAGATGAAGGGCTGTCATTTCTTGGATGGATCCTCAAGCTGAGATTCTAATCCTTTTGGCCTCTCCTCCCAAGGCAGGAGCCCCTGCCCTCCTCTTCAGGGTCATCTGAAGAGTGTTTCTCTACATCCACTCTTGCTTTTCTGCATTCGTCTATCTGTACAGCTGCTCACGGCTCCAGGCATAGGTGCAGCAGGTATGCAGTGGAGGCTGAGCCACCCCTGGGGGGACGCCCCGCGCTGCGGCAGGAAGGCGCTATTCCAGGCACAATGGTTTTACAGTGACACGCAAATACGCAGGGCAGAAAAGATTCCTGGCAAATCCTAGCACTTGCTGCTTTCTGATTCTCCATACGTCTATGCTAAACTACATTACCTTTTGAGAGACTGCAGCGAGCAAGTACTGAGTATAAATAACTCTGAAACAGAAGGCTAAACGACGAATTATATGGCAGCAATAACTCGAGACTGCTTATGAAATAAAAATAGAGGGAGACAGGAATCAGAGCTTTAAATAAAGACTTCCCTGTGTTGTAACCAAGCGAGTTATAGGGAAACGCCACACTTTGAGACGAACTCAGGAGTCCTTTATTAGCCAGCGACTGAGAGATGGCTAGTGCTCAAAATTCTCTCGACCCCACAGAAGGGGCTAGATTTTCTTTTATACTTTGGTTTAGAGAGGGGAGGGGGAGCCTAGCTGTAGCAATCGTACAGAAGTAAAACAGGCAAAAAAAAAAAAAAAGTTAAAAAGACAAATGGTTACAGGAAAACAAACAGTTCCACGTGCAGGGGCTTTAAATTCATCACAAGGTTGACAGGTGTGGGGGCTCTGGGTGTTTTCTGCCAGATACAGACGCGGGGCTTTAGGGTACTATCATCCGGGCGAATTCCTGGGAACTGCAGACATAGCTTGTCACAGCACCTTATCAGTTAATTGCACTCTTTGATATGCTGAGAGTCAGCTTGCACAAGTCCTTGAGGAAGCGGGTGGGTGAGGAGCCCTTGATGTCTTGCAAATGAAGGAGCCAAATGGAGTCCGTCTGGCTTTCTCAGCTAAGGGAGAGTCTATTCATATTAAAACAAGGTAGGGTATCACATTCCCCACTTGCGTTTTTGGAGAATCAAATCATTGATTCCTTGGTTATAACAAGGGGGTTATATTGGGTTTTAAGATACGTAAGTTTGACAGAAGCTATGCACTGCTTTATAAAGTTAAGAAACCAGTTTTAACACACAAGGTCTGAAGACTAAACAAGAGAAGGAGAAGGGGTCCTGCCAATCCAGTAATTACAGTAGTCACGGCCACTTTTAGAGCTGACGGTGTGGTAAGGATGACAGCATGAGGTCCTTTCCGAACAAGAGTGAGTCCTTCTTTCTGGAACTTTTTAACACACACCAGCTCACCCAGCTGGAACAAGTGGCAGGGCCTCGTCTGGTCAGGAACAGGATTGGGATGAGCTCCCCGGACAAGTGGCTGGATGATGTCTTGTACCTGTTGGAAAGACTGCAGGTACTACAATAAATTAGCTTGTGAGATTTCTGTCAAATGGGTATCCTTTACCTTAGGCAAGAGAGGCGGTGCCCTCCTATACAGGATTTCAAAAGGTGAAAACCCCAGCCTGGTAAGGAGTGCATCTTCTAAGAAGGGCTAAAGGAAGGAGTCTTACCTAATTTTCACCAGTTTCTAAGATCAATTTTGTAAGAGTACTTTTTAGGGTACAGTTCATCGTTTTACCTGCCCAGAGCTCTGGGGTCGATAGGCACAGTGGAGTTTCCATTGAATAATGCCTTACTGACTGAGCTATGAACGAGGTAAAGGCTGGTCCATTATCAGACCCTATGGCCACTGGCAGCCTATGTTGAGGGATTATTTCATTGAGTAAAAACCTAACTACCGTGGTGGCAGTCTCGTTTTTGGTGGTAAATGCCTCAGTCTATCCCGAAAAGGTGTCTACTAGTACCAGAAGGTATCTGTACCCAGCCTGGTGTGATTTTATTTCTGTAAAGTCAATTTCCTACCTTTCTCCTGGCGAGTCTCCCTGGAGGCGGTGCCCTGAGCTGGGTTTAGGACCTTGCTTGGCGTTTACCTGGGCATTAGCTGTACACCGGAGAGCTGCTTGGTTAACTAAGTCCTGAAGGTGGGGGATCTCGAAACAGCTCCTTAGAAGGTGGGCCAGTTTTACTTCTCCTTCCTGATTTTTGCTGGCCTGAAGATCCAAAGCCGGTTTTTCCTTCTTTGGAGAATATTTTGGGTGATCTGGCAAGTCAGGTTGCGTTAAGGACACTGCAGGCAGCAGGGTCAGAGGCGCGACTGGGAGTCTAGCTGCCTCCTGGGCTGCAGAGTCCGCTCTTTGGTTACCACGGGCAATGGCCGTGTCTTCTTTTTGATGTCCTTTGTAGTGAATTACAGTCACCTGTTGGGGGAGCCAAACAGCTTTTCAAGCTAGGCAAAATTTCTTTGGTTTTGATAGCCTTTCCTGCTGAGGTGAGTAGCCCACGCTCTTGGTACATGGCTCTGTGTACAGGCCCAGTAGCAAAAGCATGCCTACTGTCAGTGTAAATGTTAGTACGTTTGTCCTCACCCTGTCGGAGGGCCTGAGGGCCATCACCTCAGCCTTCTGTGTCGAGGTACTTGCTGGCAGTGCTTGGGTCCATAGCACATCCATCTCCGTAGTGACAGCAGCACCAGCCTTTCGACCTCCTTGTTCAAGGAAGCTGCTACCATCTGTAAACACGGTGGCGTCTGCCTCCTTTCAAGGCACATCTTGGAGATCAGGTCGGCCAGTTTCTGCAGTCTCTAACAGTTCCTGGCAGTCATGGACAGGTGTGGTAAGGTCTGGATCAGGGAGCAAGGCAGCTGGATTTAAACATTTTGTGTGAGAGAAAGTTAAGCGAGGCTGATCTAATAGTAAACTCTGATACTGTAGGATGCGGGCATTTGACATCCATTTGCCAGAGGCACTTTGTAGTCAAGTCTCTACAGCATGAGGAGCTGTAAGGGTTACATTTTGGCCCAGAGTCAGTTTATCGGCTTCCTGGACCAGGTTTGCTGTTGTTGCTATGGTTACCAGACAACTTGGCCACCTGGAGGCCACGGGGTCTAGTCTCTTAGACAAATAGGACACTGGACGTCGCCATGGCCTCAAGGTCTGAGTGAGTACCCCTTTAGCAACTCCTTGGCTTTCATGAACAAAAAGGTAAAATGGTTTTGAGGTATTTGGGAGAGCTACAGCAGGGGCCTCAGTTAATGCCTTTTTTAGGTTTTCAAAAGTCTGTTCCTCTGTATCAGTCCAAACTAGTGAGCCGTTCCCTCCTGTAGCAGCGTACAGGGGCTTGGCAATCTCCATGAACCCCAATATCCATAGGTGACAGTATCCCACGGCCCCCAGGAATTCACGTACCTGTCCCCTGGTGATGGGAGTGGGGATTCGCAGGATGGCTTCCTTCCGGGCACTGGTGAGTGCCCTTTTTTATTTTGTATACCAGGTAGGACACTCTGGGAAGACAAAGCTGAGCCTTTTTGCTGAGACCTGACACCTGAGCTCCTGAAGGAGGTAAAGTAGGTCCTTAGTATGTTGCAGGCAGCTGTCACTAGTTTCAGTAGCGAATAACAGGTCGTCCACGTACTGAAGAAGAGTACAATTGGGGTGACTGACACGAATGGTATAAGATCCTGTTGGAGGACTTCCCCAAAAAGGGTGGGGGGATTTTTAAAACTTAGAGGTAACCGAGTCTATGTTAACTGGGTGGTGTCTCCTGAGCCAGGATCTGTCCATTCGAAAGCAAAGATAGGTTGGCTTTTGGGGGCCAGAGGAATAGCAAAGAAAGCATCCTGTAAGTCAAAGGCAGTGTATACTGTATGTCCTGGTGGGAGCAGGCTGAGTAAATTATAAGGGCTGGCGACAGTTGGATGGATGGTAACTGTCCGCTTGTTAACCTCCCTCAAGTCTGTACCGGTGGTAATTTGTTCCGGGTTTCTGGACTGGCAACAATAGAGTATTCCAGGCGGACTGACATAGTGTGAGTACGCCAGCTTGTAACAGCTGCTGAGTGTGCGGATTGATCCTCTCTCTAGCCTGCTGCCTCACAGGACACGGTTTTACCTGGACTGTCAGGGCAGTGGCCAGAAGTTCTACAACTACCCGTGGATGATGCTTTGCTAGTCCTGGGGGGTTTGACTCGGCCCAGACTCGAAGAAAGAGAGTCTGTAAGCCCAATAGGAGAGGATTAGTTTTATTTTTTAGCAGTTGTGACAGAGAAAGTAAGAGATATTCTTCTGACAAGAGGCGTGGCTGGCAGGAGCTGAGCAGGAGGGGGTGTTGTGTCCCCTAACGTGAGGTGAGCTTGTTGGGGCTGAGGAGGAGACAGACGCCTGCAGCTTGTGGAGCAGGTTTTGTCCAAGGAGGGGAAAACGGCACTCTGGGACCACAAGAAATGAGTGAGTTACTCTTTTCTGTCCTAAACTCACTTCTCCTGAGTGTGTGACAGGATATTCCTGAATAGCTCCAGGAGCCCCTTGCACAGCCACTCTTTCATTAGAGACATTGCCTAAGGGTGTCTGCAGTACCGAGTGCTCTGCCCCAGTATCTATCAGGAAGTGTACAGGCTGGACCCCCACTGTAGCGGTCACCATGGGCTCCCGGGGGCCAAGAGGGAGGGAGCCCCGGTCCCATCAGTCATCAGACTCCTCCGCTGCAGGGCGGGTGAGGACTTCCTTCTCTTCTGGTTTTTCGTCTGGCTTTAATGCGCATTCCTTCTTCCGGTGCCCAGTCTGCTTGCAATTAGCACACTCGTTTTTCTCCGGGGGAGCCCGTTCACCGTTCCTGCCTTTCCGGCAGTGACCCGGGGTTCCCTGGCCATTCCTCTGTGGTGGGGGCCTTCCCTTCTTGGCTTCCTGGATGGCTGCCGCCAAGATTTTCGCTTGTCTTTTGGATGCTTTATCAGCGGCCTTTTTGGCTGCCTGAGCTGCCTGTTTTTGCTGTTTAAACTTCTCGATTGTCAAAAACTTTCTGGGCTATTTCTACAAGCTGACTGATGTTCATCCTAGCAAATCGCTCTAGCTTTTGTAATTTTCTTTTAATATTGGGGGCTGCCTGAGCCACAAATGCCAAATTAAGAGCACAGCTATTTTCGGGTGCCACCAGGTCAACAGGGGTGTAAGTCCAACAGGCCTCCTGGACGCATTCTAAAAACGCTCCTGGTGACTCATCAGGCCCCTGGACAACTTCAGTCGTCTTAGACAAATTTATGGGTTTTTGAGCGGCTGCCTTGATACCCACAAGGAGATACCGGTGAAAACCATCTAAAGCTCTCTTCCCACCTGAAGAATCTGGGTCCTAATTGGGCCAGGTAGAGAGAAAAACCTCCTCAAGGAGGTCTCTGGCTTCCTCTTCTGGCCTATCAGCTGATGCGAGGGAATGCTTTCGGGCCTCTCTTCACAGGTGAAAAGGGTTAAAAGGAGCTGTTGACAATCATCCCAGGTGGGCTGATGGGTCCGGAGCATGGACTCCATCAGTGAGGTCAAGACCTGGGGCTTTTCAGAAAAGGGGGGATGATGAGCTTTCCAGTTGTACAGGTCAGAAGTAGAAAAGGGGACGTAAACCAAGAACGGAGTTGAGCACTCACCTGGAGGGATTTGTGCCTCTCTCAGCGGGAGGAGGGGGGCTACCTCCTCCTGCCATGGCCGCAATTGGGAGGCAATAAGCAGGGAGCCCACAGGGGACGTAGTTGAGGAGACAAGGGAAGATTCTAAGGGAGCAGGAGGGTTACGAGGTGGCAAAACTGGGTGAGGGAGACGTTCCTCTTCTTCAGAAGGAGGCAATACAGGAAGAGCCGAGCTGGCTGAGGGTCGAAGAGAAAGTGGGGTCTGGCTCAAAAGGACCTTGGAGGTAGAATTATGAACGGTGCGTGAGTGGAGCCATGGAGGAAGCCTCCAGACCAAACTCAGCCATCGATCAACGTAGGGAAACTGATCGGGGTGACTGGGAGTTCCAGCAACAACCTGCCACACAGCCTGAACAACTGTGAGGTTCAGTGACCTTTCTGGGGGTCACCCGGCTCCACACTGTGGCCATTCTACTTCACAGTGTCCGGAGTTTGCCTTTTTAAAGGCAGACCCCATAATCCTCTGAGAAGCCCAGAGAGAAATTTGGTAACATACATTGGAGAGGGCTCCAATCTTTATCGGGCTGGGAAGAAGAGTTTCCCATTCTGGAGGCAAATTAACAAGGTTTAAGCAAAGATATTAAACCCAGCATGGACAGAGAAATTCACAAACTGGCAGGGCGGGGGGGCTGCAGTATCAGAAGAACAGAAACAACATAACCAGGAGTAGGAGAACAACCATAGCTAACGCTTCTTGCCACATAAGGTTCATCATCTTAAGCTCTGAGATTTAGGGAGAGGACAAGAGGCGCGTCCAAGGCCAGTGGAACCTATGTGACTTCCCTCTCCCCTTTGACTTATAGCCTAAATATCTTCGGTGTTTCCACAACTTGAAGGCAAAAAGTTCAAACTTGGCCCTTTCTTTCAAGGGTTTAAGAAGGGAGAGTAGAGCCAAGTCTTGGGGGCGCTAGACTTGCTGTGACACAGGAAAACAAGATGCGTGGGGTAAGGGATGGGGATGAGGAGGAAAGGGGCCACTCAGATCTTTCCTAAGGTAGGAGAGTAGCCACAGAGGAACAGAATAAGAGTCCAGGCAGAGTAAAGCAGTACAGGTGTAGGTTTCTCTGCACAGTTCCTTATCCAGGGGCACAGGAAAAGTTACCGGATGATACAAAAGATGAGCAAGGAGGTCTGCAGGGCGGCTATTCTGAATTCACCGCTGGTCTAATGTGGAGGTGGCCCAGTCACTTGGGCGTGGAGTGTGGCAATCTAGACACCACCAACCTTTATGGCGCTGGAAATCCTAAACACGCGAATGTTTCCCACACTGTTTCCCGTACCACCACCAGATTTGTTTCTCAGAAAACGCAGGACTGGGATGGCCAGCCCAAACCACTCATGAGAAATTGGACCTCCTGTGATAGAAAATCAGTACTGAGGACCTTGAAGTTCTTACCCAGTCATCTAGGGCAGTATCGATGAACTGACATATGGAATTTAAACAGACACCAAACAAGACAACAGACCTCAGGGCATGTAAACAATTACGACAACGTTTTTTTTTATAGACAAAGGGAGGGGGTCCTGTGATGGGAGCAGCAGCCTGCCTGGCCGCTCCCCCTGAGGGTACTTAGGCTCCTCTTAGCATTGGCAGGCCAGTACAAACCCCCAGCTCGTCTGGAGCTATGCCTGATGCTGCCCTAAGCCTTATGAGGTCGCCACGGAATTGCAGGTGAGGGCCCATTCGACCTCCATAGCTGTAGCCGTGGAGCTACAAACTGGAAATTCAAGCGCAAGCCCTTGAACTCCCCAGTCACACACTCACTCACACACAGAGTCCTCAGTTTTATTTATTTATTCCCGTTCTAAAACAGAGATCTCCGGGAGGCCTGAACGAGAGAACACAGAACAGAGAGAGAGAGAGAGAGAGAGAAACTAGTCTTAATGGAGAGGCCGGCCTGTCAGAAACCAGGACTCAGTCCTCCGGCATCCTGGAATATGGTCTGAGTCAAGGGAGGGCCCTCGTCAGGGCCGCTTCCCTCGCAGAGACACACAGAGGCGCCTAACAGAAAACCAGGACTCTGTCCTCCAGTGTCCTGGAATGTGGGCAGAGCTAAAAAGGGAGGGCCCTTTTCAGAGCCACTTCCCTCCCACAGAAAGAGAGTCAGATCTGACTTACCTTTCCGGGACCAGAAACAGAGGACTCAGGAGCTGAATTTTTTGTGGGCACACACTGGTGGTCGATCCGTTCTCCTCCGGAAGACGGTCACCTGTGGGGCCCTGAAACTTCTTCAGGTGGCGCCTCCCCTGTAAGCCCGTCATCCGTCTGGGGGAGCCCAGAGTCAGCCCGGCCCTCACCCGGTGGCAAATATCTTGCTGGGGACTCCAAATGTAACCAAGCAAGTTACAGAGAAACGCCACACTTTGAGACAAACTCAGGAGTCATTAGCCGGCGACCCAGAGACAGCTGGTGCTCAAAATTCTCTCGACCCCAAAGAAGGGGCTAGATTTTCTTTTATACTTTGGTTTAGAGAGGGGAGGGGGAGCCTATCTGCAGCAATCGTACAGAAGTAAAACAGGCAAAAAAAAAAAAAGTTAAAAAGACAAATGGTTACAGGAAAACAGTTCCAGGTGCAGGGGCTTTAAATTCATCACAAGGTGACAGGTGTGGGGTCTCTGGGTGTTTTCTGCTGGACACAAACGCCACGGGGGGCTTTAGGGTACTATCACCTGGGCGAATTCCTGGGCACTGCGGACACAGCTTGCCACAGTACCTTATCAGTTAATTGCACTCTTTGATATGCTGAGAGTCAGCTTGCACAAGTTAAGTCCTTGAGGAAAGGGGGTGGGTGAGGAGCCCTTGATGTCTTGTAAATGAAGGAGCCAATGGAGTCCATCTGGCTTTCTCAGTTAAGGGAGAGTCTATTCATATTAAAACAAGGTTAGGTATCTAAGGGAGAGTCTATTCACATTAAAACAAGGTACAGTATCACGCCTGCTTTGGGGCAAGGCAGCGCTCAAAACACGACACTCGGGGGTGTCAGTCTATGTGAGAGTGACGTGTTGGGTTGTAAATCCTTCCACCGCAAAAGTGCTCTTCCTCTAGCATCTCCATGAGGACTGAATGATGGTGAGACACACAAAGGAAGAGACCTCAGCCAGACACCACTTCCACATGCCACTCCTCTTGAACAGGCAGGCATCTCCCTGTTTCAGCGAGTGGGCCCTGCACCCTCCACCCTGCCACATGCACACCAGAGGCTCATGCCAGCTACCAACAGCAGGGCCCGGGACCAAGAGGCTCTGGGCAGAGGTGGCTGAGATTCAACTAAACCCAGATTACAGTTACACATGATAGCTTCAAGCTGACAACAAGATATCCATCAAAAATTCATTATCACCCCACTGGCAGAATGAGCTATATGCAGCTTCTCCAAGCCCTGGTGGGGGAAGGAAGAGGGGAGGGGCAAGATGGGAAGGGAAGGATGACAATGACACACAGAAGGCCCAGCCAAGGCAGAGGCTGGGCAGCTCTGTCTGCATCTCCCCAACCGACCTGGGAATTTGGAGAAATACGCCTTCCTGTACTTGTTGCCGTTCTCATTGTTCCAGAAGTGTGTGAGTTAGCAAGGGATCGGCTTAGTACATAGCAGCTCGCTGCTGTCTCCCCAAACCCTTTCCTAGTATGGGAGAATTAAAAATAAGCCCAACACACACCACAGCCACACACCCTGGCTATCTCTCTTAAGCTATTACTTATTATGCAATATTCCAGACATATACAAAGGTACAGAGATGGTCCACGCCCACACACCTGTCATGGCAGCCTGATAATGTGTTTCTCCCAGATGAAGTTGCCTCCCTGTATGTGCTCCCCAAAATTGCTGTCTTGAACATGGCGATTGGTTATTTCTCTGTGTGTTAACATTTTTGCTCCATCCACACGCATCCCTGAATAGCATGTGTCATCACTCTGCATGCTTCGGAACACACACACGCTGTCCTTCTACGTGTCCCGCATCTTCCTGAGCTCACTCAGCATGACGTCTGGGTGGCTCATTTGGGCTACTACGTGTTGCTCTGGTTCATTCCTGTTTACTGCTTCGTCATTCGCCACGTGTGATCACAGAACTTCTGCCCAAAGATGGACATTTCTATTATTCCTAATTTTGTTTTCTGTTACAAATCATGGGGTTACAAACATTCTTGCACAGATCACAAGTCAGTCTTCCAGGAGTGGAATTCCTAGATCACAGGGCACGTATGCACCTTCAGCGTCACTGACTACTCCCGCATTGCTCTGCAGAGCAGCTGCACTGAGCCCTGCTCACCCCTCCTAGCACAGCTGGATTTCTAGCTGCCAGGCCCAGCACAGCGGGAGACTATCCCTTTCATGACCAGGCTCTCAGATGCTCAGAGCTGGCCACTGCCTGTGTATCCAGCACCGGTTCAGATTCGGGGCAACGACCACCCTTGCCTGCCATTCCTGAGCACACAGCTCTCCGTCTGTCCTCCAGCTCGACCCTGACCTCTCAGGGGCTGGGGACCAGGAGCCCGGTGGGTGTTAAACCAAGCTGCGGGGAAAGGACATCACGCTACAAGTGACAGGAGCCTCCCCTCCGAGGGCTGTTTTGGAGAACCATCACCAAGCAAAGTTACACATCTGAGTGCTCCCAAGCTCCCAACTCACGCCTAATCACAGAAAGAAACAGTTGGCGGAGCCATCACCTTCCTCGTTCCACGCTTCCATGGCCATGCCCAGGTTCTGGGCCTGAATCTCCCCTTTATACACAGGAAGAGAAAAATTCTGGCACACGAAGCAGGAGATGTCGATGCCTCCTGCAAGCAATGGCAAAATGGGAGTCAAAATTCAGAAACCCAAGACAAACAGCTTTTAAATTAGTAAGCAACAAAGGAGAAAGTGCCAAGAGGACAAGTATCTCCCAAACACTGCAACACCCAGACAGGTGGGGCTTCTTTTCAGGGAGCAGTGGGAGAGGTGATATGGAAATTGGAATAAACCCCCTACATCTGGTGACAGATGTTCTGGCCGAGCCTTCCTGCAAGAGGATGCACTAAGAAAATGACCTCCTGTGGTCACACGGAAACTCAAGATTCAAGATCGAAGAAAATGGAAGCTTTGCCTGTGGTATCTACCCAGCAGACACCGCCTATGCGGACCCATCATGTGGGAAGGCTTGCGCGCCATGGTTTACATGATTTACATGGAAAAACAGAAACGTGGCCAGGCACGGTGGTTCACGCCTATAATCCCAGCACTTTGGGAGGCTGAGGTGGGTGGATTGACTGAACTCAGGAGTTCGAGACCAGCCTGGACAACATGGTGAAACCCCATCTCTACTAAAAATACAAAAATTACAGGCATGCACCACCACGCCTGGCTACCAACAGCAGGGGCCGGGGCCAAGAGGCTCTGGGTAGAGGTGGCTGAGATTCAACTAAACCCAGATTACAGTTACACATGATAGCTTCAAGCTGAAGACAAGAAGATATCCATCAAAAATGCATTATTGCCCCACTGGCAGAATGACCTATGTATGTTATGCACGCCTGTAATCCCAGCTACTCAGGAGGCTGAGGCATGAGAATCGCTTGAACCCAGGAGGCGGAGGTTGCAGTGAGCCAAGATCGTGCCACTGCACTCCAGCCTGGGTGACAGAGATTCTGTCTCAAAAGAAAAAAAGAGAAATGTTCCCACTTGCAAGGACTGTCTCACACACAGGAGACTATGCTACATGGAAAACACTCCTGTTTCTGGAATGAGCTGGAAATGGGAGTCAGGCTCCATGGGCCACCATGCAGGGGAGCAGTGTGAACACCCCAACTGAGGCCCACTGCTGACAACAGCCAACAGCTATCCCCTAACCCCAAAGTCTGTGTGGGAAGGGAAAGAGCAGCAAGGTCAATCTGCAAGAGGACAAAGACCCTCACACTACACACGCACAGGCACACACACATGCATGCACACACCACACATACATCACACACACATGCACACACACGCACACACATCCACACGCATGCACACACCACACATACACCACACATGCACAACCATACACATGCACACATAAACGTGCATGCACACCCCACACACATACACACATGTGCACATACATGCACACACATCCACATGCATGCACACACCACACATACACCACACATGCACAACCATACACATGCACACATAAACGTACATGCACACATAAACGTGCATGCACACCCCCCCACACACACGCGCACATACACGCACACCCATCCACATGCATGCACACACCACACATGCGCGCACACACACATACACACGTGTACCCATGTGCACACATACACCATACACACATCCACACACAAGCACAGCAAGGGCAGGACACGTTGAGGAACAACCACTCACATGTACACACCACACACATCACACACACATGCATGCACACACCACATACATGCATTCACACACAACACACAAGCAGAGCAAGGGCAGAACACACTGAGGACAGGGTCACTCCGCTCCCACAGGGAAGAAAGCAAAGAGAGTGCGAGAGGCGGTGGCAAGGAGCACCCCTCCCTAACCCCTGTGCCTGGTGTCTGAACTCTTTTTATTTTTTGGAAACAGGGCCTCACTCTGTTGCTCAAACAGGAGTGTAGTGGTGTGATCTCAGCTCACTGCAGCTTTTGACCTCCTGGCTGAACCGATCCTCCCACCTCAGCCTCCCAAGTGAGACTACAGGCACACACCATGCCCAGCTAATTTTTTTTTTTTTTTTTTTTGAGACAGAGTTTCACTCTGTTGCCCAGGCTGGAGTGCAGTAGCATAATCTCGGCTCACTGCAACCTCCACCACCTCCCCGGTTTAAGAGATTCCTGCCTCAGCCTCCCAAGTAGCTGGGATTACAGGCATATGCCACCATGCTCAGCTAATTTTTGGTTTTTTTTTGGTAGAAATGGGGTTTCACCATGTTGACCTGGCTGGTCTTGAACTCCTGACCTCAAGTGATCTGCCTGCGTCAGCCTCCCAAAGTGTTGGGATTACAGGCGTGAAACACCGTGCCCAGCCACAGCTAATTTTAATAAAAATTAGCCACAGCTAACTTTTTTTTTTTTTGGTGAAAACAGGGTTTCCTTATGCTGCTCAGGCTAGTCTTGAACTCCTGGGCTCAAGCAAGTCTCCTGCCTCAGCACCCCAAAATGCTGGGATGACAGTTGTGAGCCACCGTGCCCAGCACATGCTACTCGTTAACTCATATACGTGTAAAAAGTATTTTCATAAAGCAAATGTTTTCCCTCATCAGGCTCTATGTGCATGAATTGGGAGTGTGAGGATGTTCAGATCCACGTGAAATGACACGGCTCCAAAAACCAGAAGGGTTGATTTTGGCTTCAACTCTAAGAGATTTTATTTCTTCCTTCAGGCAAAGAATAAAATGTGATGTCTTCTCTGCCATTTCATGTCACTGACGGACGTGTCCCAAGAAAATGAGTGAGTCACATTCGTTTCTGCCACCATCAAGGTCTGGGCAGGGCTCCCGACCTCCCTCCTGCTGCTCACCCTGCTGGTAAGAAGAGCTCAGATCCTCCTCCTCAGGCTGAGGAACCAACGGTGGGGAGGAAGCCTGGGGGGTTGGCCTCGGGCTTTGGGCAAACAGCACCTCTTAAAGAAGCGCTCTGAGAGCATGTTTTTAAATCACAAGGAGAAAAATCACAACTACAAATGTGTAAAAAGAAAATAAAAGTGACCTAGGCCAGGCACGGTGGCTCATGCCTGTAATCCCAGCACTCTGGAAGGCTGAGGCAGGAGAATCACTTGCGCTCAGGAGTTCAAAACAGCCTGGGCAACATGGTGAAACCCCATTTTTACAAAAAATAAAAAAAAACATAGCTGAGTGTGGTGGCGTGCACCTGTGGTCCTAGCTACTCAGGAGGCTGAGGCGGGTAGATCACTTGAGCCCAGGAGGTTGAAGCTGCAGTGAGCCATGATCGTGTCACTGTGCACTCCAGCCTGGGCAACAGAGCAAAACCCTGTCTAAAAAACAAACAACAAAAAACAAACAAACAGTGACCCAAATATTTCTATGGGCAGCAATGGAATCAACTGTAAGTCACATTAAGGGGAAGTGAGGTATGTACCCTAAGCTACAGAAAACGGGGGTGCTCTCGTCCCATTTACACACACTCACAAACACTCAAGCACACACACTCACCTATGCACAGAACATCTATGAAGGAAACAACATGGGCTTCCTCGGGGAAGGGGGACGGCAGCAATGAGGATACCTTTGTGGACTCCAAATTTTTTACCACATGCATGAACCATTTTCCAAAGCACAACTTTACATTAAGAAAAAAGTTGTGACCAAAAAATGCACTTGGGGGCCAGGCACAGTGGCTCATGCCTGTAATCCCAGGACTTTGGGAGGCCAAGGTGGGTGGATCACCTGAGGTCAGGAGTTTGAGACCAGTCTGGCCAATACGTGAAACCCTGTCTCTACTTAACAATACAGAAAAATGAGTTGGGCGTGGTGGCACATGCCTGTAATCCCAGCTACTTGGGAGGCTGAGGCAAGAGAATTGCTTGAACCCATGAGGCAGAGGTTGCAGTGAGCTGAGATCGCACCCACTGCACTCCAGCCTAAGCTGGAGTGAGACTCTTTCTCAAAAAAAAAAAAAAAAAAAAAATTCAGTTTTAATCTACGTATAATACACCCATATATATACATGAGTGTGCGTGTATACATCCATATATTCCTGTTTTCAACCTACAAAAATGACCATACCTTATAATTCTGCAATCCGATTTTTTCACTCATGACCATGTTTCAATGTCCATCAGTATATTTCTATCTGAACAAATACTTTCATAATTGCACTTCTAATGGCTACATAAATTAAGAATGTACCCTAAATTATTCAATGAATTTCCTTCTGCTGGGCATACCGATAGTCTATTTTTCCTTATATAAACAATGTTGCAGTATTTGTCCTCCCATACAGTGGCTTCTATTTGCAGATTCTATTTTTGCGAATTTGCCTGCTCACTAAAATGTATGTGTGACCTCCAGGCCTATACTCTGGAGCTTTTGCAGTCACTCTCAGACACTGCAAAGCAGTCAAACCCGAGCCACCCAGGCTGGTTCCCACCGAGGTCACACAAGGAGACATGGGCTCCCTGCCTCCCTCTCACACGCAGGAGACCGGGGCAGGGTGGGGCAGGGCGCTCTGTTCCCAGGCTTTGCATCCCAGCTCTGGCACCTGACAGTGGCCTTGGGCAAGTTACTGAACGCTTCTGAACTGCATTTTCTTTCACAAGATAAAAAAATAGAACCTACCAAGATGTGTTGTTTTGGATTTAAGACTATAATCGATGTGAGAGGTGTGTGTGTACCAACCTACTTCCCCCAGGAGCAAGGGTTCCGTCTGTGCTGACTCGGTGTTCACAGTGACTTTGCAGAGCATCACTGCCTCAGATACTGAGAGGGGACTGTGCGTACTGGCCGCCCAGTAGACCATGCCCTTGGGATGAATCCAAGCACTGGGCAGAGGGTGTGCATACTTACAGGGCCGGCCTGCCTTCCGGAGGTGGGGATGGCTGGGAGGTCTGTCCCCCGCAGAGCCATACCTGAGGTGGAGCCCAGGAGGACGCTGCTCTTGACACACCTGTAGACACACTCATAGCTTTAGGCTTTCAGCAGGGAGCTGGTGGACAGGATCATGTCTGGAGCATGATCTTCTGCAATCTGATTATTTTACTCATCATCACCACGTTTCAGTGTCCATCACTATATTTCTAAATAAACAAGTACTTTCATTCTTGCACTTCTAATGGCTGGATGTGTCTGGGGCATCTGAAGACTGTGGATTTCCACTGGGGCAAAGAATCACCAAAAGATTAAAACTAAACCCAGCACCTGAAGCCTCACGCACAAGCAGGAAAGCGGATGGATTTAATTTCCTTGATTGGCAGTACAGGGAATGAGATTAAAGAGGCACACTCACCGACTTCGTGGCCTTCTCTTCCAGCGCCGACAGCCACTTCACCCTGCTTACCAGGATGCTAGGGTGCAGGCGGGAAAGAAAACACCAGAAATTCTTCAAGACTCTTGCACTGAAGCTTTCTAAAGTTAGTGATTTATTTCTGACAAGTCTGCAAAACCCTAGAGAGCATTTTTCTGGATTGAACTCATACTTCGTGTTTACTCGAGTCTGAGTCACGGCACCTGCCTTGCTCACAGGCACACCTGACTGTTCTTTACGCTGAGTTCAGTATGCAGGGCCAGCTTCCTTGACCACGAGGCTTCACGTAAAACGGTTGTTCACAAGAACCCATCATTTTCCCAGCTGCAGAGTGTATTTTATCTTGGGGGACCAAAGGAGGCCATAAAATCAAGACCCCTCAAATTCTATCCTCACACATCCATTCACCAATGAAGAGACGGCTACAGAATTATTATTATTACTTTTTGAGACAGGGTCTCCCTGTGGCGCCCCAGGCTGGCGTGCTGTGCTGCAGTGACAGCTCGCTGCCGTCTCTAACTCTTGGGCTCAAGTGATCCTCCTGTTTTGGCACCCAAAGTGCTGCGAGAATTCTTTGTTAAAACATGTGCCATCCCAGAAACTCTCTACCCATCCCTTTTTCTTAAACGAGTTCACATTTTTATGAAATGTAGAAAAGTGCAGCTCTTCTTAAACGTTTAGAATCCACAGTTCTATGAACATCTGTGCTCAGAGAATGACACACGCTGCTGAATATACATCACTGCATTTTCAAGGGCAGCCCTGTCTAATATGCTATTTCCTTCCTCAGCTTTTCTTCCAGCCAGGCAGCCCTTCACATGGAAACTTGATCTTCCCAACTAAAGAAGATTTTTCTCTTCAGGGCGCAGAGGAGGCTGGGAGATTAAGACTCTTCCGTGTCACTCTGGGCAGTAGAACCTCAGTCCCTGTATGTTCAGTGGAGAGACTCATCCCAGGGAGCGAAGACTGACTGCCATGGCACTTGCTGTCTGAAGCTGTGAGGCAATGTGGCACAGAATGTCCTGGAATTCAGAACTGGCTGGGCATGGCTAAGGCAATGGCAGGGTGGGTCTCCCTCCATGCAAGGAGGCGGATTACCTTGGTCCTTCCATCTCCCACACCTTCGTTCTTTTACTTCCCCAGACCCACCCTGCTACCCACAAAGCCACCACTGTACCCTAGAGATGGCTAGAGTTTCGGGGGAGGGAGACTCGCTCCTCCCACCATCCCCCATGCTTCTTTCACAAACCCAGAGTTTGATTAACTACTTCAACTTCATAGCCAAGGATTAAGGTGTCACTCCCTTTGCAAGTATGAATAACAGAGGATGGAGACCTCGTGACTCTGATGGCAATCACCTGACCCTGGACAGCAGTGACCGCCTCCAGCTACGGGTACAAAGCTCTCCAATCAACAGCCACGCCCAAACAACACATAGGTTTTATGTAGCTCATCCCTCCATTGCCCACACCCAGAAAACTCGAAGGCTCTCTGTGGTTCTCAAGCACGTCTAAGTGCAAGCAAGACTCTGCAAACCCCGATCTTGGTGAGGCTCCGCCAGCACTCGGAGGTGGTGCTGTCCAGCCCCTGAGTCACAGTCCTGCTTGTCTGCAAACGGCAAATTCCCCCATCTATCTCCAGGGTGCACCTGAGACAGGAAATGCAACACCATTCAGCTCATGGAAGCATGGGAGCCCACCTGTGGGCGCTCATGCTACGTCTTATTTCTAGTGAGTACCGTAGGGGTCGCTACACCGAAGCATGAGACAGCGTCAAGGCCCTAAACCATCGGGACCCGGCGCCTGCGACTGCCCGGAGCCCTGGACAGAGCCTGGTGTGGATCAGCCCAGAGGCAGCCCTTCCACGGTCGCCAGAGCACCTGGGGGCTGCACCAACCTGCGTCTCCCAGCTTCCGCCCCTGTCCCTGCCATGCTCTCTCCACTCAGGCGCTACACCACACGTTTTTTTTAGACGGAGTCTCTCTGTGTCACTCAGGCTGGAGTGCAGTGGCGCAATCTCAGCTCACAGCGACCTCCGCCTCCAGGGTTCAAGTGATCCTCCTGCCTCAGCCTCTCAAGTAGCTGGGATTACAGGCATGTGCCACTACACCCAGCTAACTTTTGTATTTTTAGTTAAGATGGGGTTTCACCATGCTGGCTGGGCTGGCCTTGAACTCTGACCTCAGGTGATCCGCCCACCTCAGCTTCTCAAAGTGCTGGGATTACAGGCATGAGCCACCACGCCTGGTCTACCCTGCCCTTTTAATAACACGCACCCGATCACAGTGCTCTCCTGATTCGAAGTGTCCACTGCTGTTCCATTCCACTAGGGGAAAGACTCACCCTCCAAGCAGTCCCAAGTGTCCCTGCCCCTCCGACCCCTCTTCCTGCCCCCAGTCCCACATCAGCCCTTTGCACTCAGGCCACAGGAGGCCCCTCCAGCTTCCACAACACATGGATCTCAGGCCCACCTCCGGGCCTTGCTCCTGGTGGTTCCCTCTGCCTGAAGCACATGTCCCCAGTCCTGCAAAAGTAGTTCCTGAACCTTCCGGCCTCAGCCCAAATGTCAAGACCTCTCGAGCAGTCCCTGATCCCAGGTCCCTGACAGCACTCCTCAGAAGCCAAGGTCGGCCTCTCCCTTTTCCTTACCTTCCCCCTCCCACTACCAGCCCCGTGAGGACAGACAGTGCTGGCCCCAGGTTGCTACTGTGTGGCCCCCAGGACCCCGCAGGGAGCTTGGCGCAGAGCACATAGTCCAGCACACACGGGGTGCAGATCCCGGCAGAGTGCTCTCCAACCCACGCACTTCCTTAGAAGGACAAGCCCGTTCGCCCGTGAGGCCCCTGACCTCTAGGACCATCTCAGACAACAGCCCCATTCAGAGACGACAACACCGGGCCATCCAGACAACGTCCACGCCTGTCCCGCTACTAGCAAATCTGGGCAAAGTCCCTGGGTTCCTGGCCCTAATTCTATCCAGAATATTCCCCTCTCTAGAGCCTAAAAACACACCCCTATGAAGAAGAAAATTTGTCTTTTAAAATTATCTTGTCTGTCCCTACAAAATAAATGCTCTTTTATCCAATGTGTCAGTAAGGCTGGGAGCTGACATGCCGGTGATCAATAGACATCTCACCCCACATTTACTAACAGACATGGGATTTAATCAAAGGCACTGAGACAGCTTCATGAGGACTGTGCCCGCCCTGTGCTCCTCTTGTCACAAAACAGGACTTGCCATGACCGCTTTCAACTGTTTCACAGCATTCGGTTTCCAGGAGGTGAACAGAACTGAGCTGAAGCGTCCTGCCACGCCCAGCACCCACTCCCTCTCACTGCCCGTGGCGCCCAGGGCAGTGGCTTGAAGCCTGCATCCTTCTGACAGCCCCTCGCCCGCAACCCCTGCCTGGGTGCCGAGTCACACCTGCCTCGCCAAACTGCACAGGAGGCTCTCCCAGGCAGGGCAAAGGCCACATGCAGAGGGAGCCCTGCGACAGCATGACCACACCTCAGCCAGCCTCGGTGCTCTGGCCAACCCAGGGCCCCTGATGACGGCATGGAACCAGCCACTGTGCTGTGAACACTCACACATGTATGCGTGCATACAGGCACACGCACACATATGCAAGGCACACATGCATCCACATGCACAGCAAACATTCACAGCTGCATGCACACACACACACCTGACCCCTATACACACAGACACCATGCACACATTCATGCACTCACCTGCACTCACACAAATGTGCACATACACATATGCACTCACTCTGTTTCGCATTATCACACTCCATGCACACACATACACTTTCACATACACTTGTGCACACATGCAGGCTCACACCCATGCACACACACAGCAGGGTCTCCCTGGGACTCTTCATCCTTGGATCTCATTAGCACCAGGCCCCACTGATGTACACTTCCCTCTCCATCCCTCCTCCAGTAATCCCCGACCCAGTGCATGCCTTCCACACACACCAAAAAAAGTTCCTCCCCCTGCAGCCTGGCTTAAGGGTAAAAGGGTAAAGATTCTAAAGCAATTTCAAGTTTCCGGGGATTTGATTAACCTTTTGCTGGAAACAATCTCATTAGGAAATAGCCTTCCTCACTAAGATTGTGAGCCAAATGTCAGGATTTCAATTTTACCCAGGCCAGGCCAAGTTATATTTAAAATGTTAATGGCCAAGGATTTAAAAACATGAGTGGCTCCTGTTCGCCCCATGAACAGAGTCAGATGTAGAATAATGAGGACGTTTCAGAGCACAGTTGTTTCTGGGCCCCTGGAGCTCTGCGACTTCTGCATTTTCTTTTTTTTTTTGAGACAGTCTTGCTCTGTCACCCACGCTGGAGTGCAGTGGCACAATCTCGGCTCACTGCAAGCTCTGCTTCCCAGGTTCACGCCATTCTCCTGCCTCACCCTCCCAAGTAGCTGGGACTACAGGCACGCACCACCACATCTGGCCTTTTTTTTTTTTTTTTTTGTATTTTTAGTAGAGACGGGGTTTCACTGTGTTAGCCAGGATGGTCTCGATCTCCTGACCTCGTGATCCGCCCAGCTCAGCCTCCCAAAGTGCTGGGATTACAGGCTTGAGCCATCACGCCCAGCTGACTTCTGATTCTTATCTCTGGAAACACTGTCATTAGGCCAAGGGTGACCAAGACCATAGTGGCCAGAACATGCCAGCCGGTTGTGATTAATTCATCAGCAAAGGGCTGATGAGACCGGATCTGCTGATGCCTTCTAACAATGATGATGATAAGGGATGGGGGCAGGGACCACCGTACCCATCCCCATTTGGATATTTTTCAGGCACTGGGAGGGTACCTGATGTGTCTCTCCTAACTGGCTCCTGCCTCTGCTTATGGGATTCCCATCTACCATCCAGCCAGGGCCACAGGAAAGAAGTGACCACCTCCAGGGGCCCCAGGAAGCACTCAGTGTAGTTATGATGAGGTGAGGAGAACCCTAGAAGACAGGTGGCTGCCAGCCCCAAGGGACAGCTAGGGACAAGCAGAGCTCTCCTCCTGCCAATGGGCTCAGGACAAAGGTGGCAGGAAATCCAAATGCCACACAGCCCCCCAGTCACAGGTTCTGCATCCACCCCTCATGAACTTATCCACACATCTCCCCTGTGCGTTCAGCCTTCACCTCACTTCATCTCTGATATGGTTTGGCTGTCCCCACCCAAATCTCATCTGGAACTGCAGCTCCCATAATCCTGTGTGTCGTAGGAGGTCACTGAATCATGGGAGCAGGTTTTTCCCATGCTGTTCTCTCGATAGTGAATAAGTCTCACGAGACCTGATGGTTTTATAAAGGACAGTTCTCCTGCACACGCTCTCATCCCTTTGCCCCTCCTTCACCTTCTTCCATGATTGTGAGGCCTCCCCAGACATGTGAAACTGAGTCCATTCAACCTTTTTCTTTATAAATTACCCAGTGTTGGGCATTTCTTCACAGCAGTATGAAAATGGACAAACACAATCTCACTCCTGAGTCCGAAGAACGTGTGCTAGACTCTATGTGACCCTCAGTTTCCCTCCTTTTGCTGGGAAATGCCACAACTACAGAAATAAGATTAAAGTGCAGCACGATGGCTGCGGTTGACGATGCCATACTGTGTAAGTGCTGGAACTTTGCTGAGAGTCTATTTCAGGCACTCTCATTGCTAAAAACAAAAAGGTAACTCTGTGAGGAGATGCAAATACGAGTTTGCCTGACTGCAGTACTCATTTCACTATGTGCATACACAGCAATATACCATGTTGTGCGCCTTACAATACATACAATTGTTACTAAAAAATAATCTAAAAAATAGAAACAGATTTTTGAAGGAAATGAGATCACACGCTGCCCGTAGGGTTTTTCTCAGCCCTCACTCTAGAAGGAAAAGCCTGGCCCTTGGTGTCCCTCCCTCCTTAACAGCTTCACCTTCCGCTTCTGGCACCTTCCACATCCTCCTCTTAGAGAGCGGACGTCAACAAAAGCAGAGCATTCCGGAGATGCCCTGACCACGGCAGAAGGCAGCCACGGCTCTGCATCGGATCCCAAGGAGCCTTCCTGGTGCTGCTTGTCCCTTGTTCTGGGCACTGCATCTTGGTACCTACCCTATCCTGTCAACCAGGTCCCAGAGCATGTTGGGCATGGGCACCATGGGGGAGCCATCGTACAAGCCCATGGCCGCTCCTGTGGCCAGAATGGACACCATCCAGTTCCACATCATCCAGCCAACCTGCAAAGACAGGAGGGGTGTGGCTTCAGCAGGCGCCAGGCAGCTCTCCCCACAGCCGCCCCTCAGTTTCCTGCGTCCCTACAAAACCACCTAAGATGGAGCCACAGGTTGGTGCTAACTGCCCATTTCAAACTCATGATACTTTGGCCCAGCAACTCCACGTCTAAGAATGGATCGCACAGACATACTCATACATGCACAGCAAGACGTGTCACAGAACATTTGTTGCACACTTGCTGGTGACAGAGACAAAGCAATATAGATGTTATTGACACAGGAAAGGCCACATGAGGTGCACACATTCTACTCACACGACGACACAGTTAGTGAACCCACATGAGGCGTTCAGAACAGCGCCTGGCCCCAGCAGGATGAGGGAAGCCATTAAGCAGCCGTGAAACAGAATGAGGTCTGGGCTGACACGGAATTGCCTCCAAAGAATGAGGTCTGGGCTGACATGGAACCGTCTCCAAGACAGTGTTCATACAAAGCAAACATGCAGCATAACCCTGTCAGTCCAGAGGAAAGAACAGATATGTAAACACGCACACACATGCCCAGATACATGCACACACACACACGCGTGCACACATGCACTCACACACACATGCACTCACACACACATGCACTCACACACACACACACATGCACTCACACACACATGCACTCACATACACATGCGTGTACACACATGCACACACGCACTCGCACTCACACACATGCGTGCACACACACACACGCCTACAGGGGGAACGATCCGCACTGAGGCAATGAAAATGACTGGCATGGCTGCCTCCGGCCCTGGGAGACACGCAGCCTTTCCTCCCATATCCTGTTGAGGCTGCTTGACATTTTTACCATATCCAAGTAGATTTAAGTTTTTTTAATTTAATTGAAAACTTACTAATTTTAAAAACGTTAAGGCAAGAAGGTGCAGGTACACTCACAGTACCTTCATCTATGCAGGGAGACTCTGTGGGTGGCCCTGGAGTAAAACAAATCCCATGACAGAGTGAGGGGCAAGTTCCAGCAGGAATCTCGGCCCTGGAGGGCAACAGGGAGCACCCCAACCCCACCATGGAGGCAAGGTGGTCACAGGGGATGCGCCCAGCCTGGGAGGACTGGAGTGGACGTGGCTAGGTGTCCTGGGCCTCGCCGCACATCCCCGAGGTCAGAATCTCAGAGTGGGGGATGCGGTGACCATGTGACAACCCCAAGTGGTTCTCATTCAGCCCTGGGTCAGAACCCCTGGACAAGAGCTCGCAGAGCTCAGGATGAAACAGAGCACCATGCCAGCAGGCCAGCACCTACGGTATGAGCGACGTGGTTTAGTCTACGTCAGGAACCTGCCTCCTGCCCACCGCAGCCTAGGGCTGTCCCCAGTACACGTGGGCTACAGTGACCCAAAACCAACACCTCCTGGAAGACCGACCCACACCTACTTCCCACTCACACAGGCAGAGGGCACTGGGACACAGGCCAAGGTCTCCAGTCAAACTGCTTTCTTCTTTTCTTCCTCCAAGACAGGGTCTCACTCTGTCACCCAGGCTGGAGTGCAGTGGTACAATCACAGCTCACAGCCTCGACCTTCTAAACTCAAGTGATCCTCCTGCCTCAGACTCCCATGTACCTGGGATGGGACCACAGGTGTGAGCCACCACACCCAGCTAATTTTTTTTATTTTTTGTAGGTGAGGTCCCACTTTGTTGTCCAGGCTAGTCTTGAACTCCCGGTTTCAAGGGATCCTCCTGCCTCAGCCTCACAAAGTGCTGGTATTATAGGCACGAGCCACCGCGCCTGGTCATTGGGTTGCTTTCTAAACAGGTCTCAATGTACTCATTCAATTTCCTTTATTAAGGAACTATTCACCAAAGAGAAAACCAGTGCCTGGAAGCCCCAAGCAGCATAGCATTCCTGGCCACCTCATTGTCCAACAAAGCTGCTAAAAGTTGACTCAAGGCCTGATGGCTCATACCTGTAATCCCATCATTTTGGGAGGCCAAGGTGGGAAGATCACTTGAGCTCAGAAGGTTGAGACCAGCCTGGGTAACACAGTGAGACCTTGTGTCTACGGAAACGCTTTTTTTTTTTTTTTTAAGATGGAGTCTCGTTCTGTCACCCAGGCTGGAGTGCAGCGGCACAATCTTGGCTCACTGCAAGCTCCGCCTCCTGGGTTCAAGTGATCCTCCCACCCCAGCCTCCCAAGTAGCTGGGATTACAGGTGCCCACCACCATGCCCAGCTTTTTTGTATTTTTAGTAGAGAAAGGGTTTCACCATGTTGGCCAGGCTGGTCTCAAACTCCTAAGCTCAAGTGATCCACCTGCCTTGTCCTCCCAAAGTGCTGGGATTACAGGCATAAGCCACCATGCCTGGCCTCTAGAAAATTATTTTTTTTTTAATTAGCAAGGTGTGGTGGAGTGCACCTGTGATTTCAGCTACTTGGAGGCTGAGACGGGAGGATTACTTGAGCCCAGGAGGTAGAGGCTGCAGTGAGCCATGATCACCACTGCACTCCAGCCTGAGCAACAGAGTGAGATTCTATCAAAAGAAAAGATGAAAGGCAAAGGTAAAAACGGAAAAAAAGGCAAAGAGAAAACAAGAAAGGAAGGGAGAGGAAAGGAGGGAGGGAGGGAAGGGTGAGGGAGGAAAGGTGGGTCACAGTACAGGCTGGGCCCAGGGCTGCAGGACAGGACGTGTAACAACTGCCAGCGAGGCTGCTGTTAGAAGCCAGGTGGTGTCAAGTTGCTCCAGGGAAAAATCTAACTGCCTGATTGTTAGGGAGGGGGCAGGATCCTTCCAGTAAAAATGAAATGCCTCTGAGAAAATTGCCTCAAATTTTTGAGTTCTTTCCATTGTATCTTTTCTCTCAATACAAGACCCTGACATTTTACATTGCCATGTCCCAGGGAGGCAGGCAAATCCTGCATCATAGCAGCTGCTGGGAGCTTTCTGCAACTCCACAAGGACACTGCACTGATCCTGCTGCCCGGCTTCCTGCTCTGAAATGTTTGAGAAGGGCCCGGCACACAAGGGCTCATTCTCATTGGTGGGGGTGGGGCTGGCACTGGTATTCTATGTTAGGGACTGGGGACGGGGTGAGTTGTACAGAAAATCCCTGCAGCTGAAAGAAACCTGAATCATCTGTACCAAACCCCATAGGAATTCACAGATGGTCAGAGAGCCGGGAGTGGCCTCTCCACAGTCACACATCAGAAACACACCCAAGGTCCCCCTCCTGAGTCTGCGATCCCAGGGGTCTGCCCCCTTCACCGGTATCTGTGTGAGGTCCCAGGGGTCTGTCCCCGTCCTGAATCTGTGTGAGATCCCAGGGGTCTGTCCCCGTCCTGCATCTGTGTGAGGTCCCAGGAGTCTGTCCCCCTCCTGCATCTGTGTGAGGTCCCAGGGGTCTATCCCCCTCCTGCATCTGTGTGAGGTCCCAGGAGTCTGTCCCCCTCCTGCATCTGTGTGAGGTCCCAGGGGTCTATCCCCCTCCTGCATCTGTGTGCAATCCCAGGGGTCTGTCCCCCCTCCGGCATCTGTGTGAGGTCCCAGGGGTCTGTCCCCCTCCTGCATCTGTGTGCAATCCCAGAGGTCTGCCCGCCTCATGAATCTGTGTGAGGTCCCAGGGGTCTGTCCCCCTCTTGCATCTGTGTGAGGTCCCAGAGGTCTGTCCCCCTCCTGAATCTGTGTGCAGTCCTGGGGAGTCTCTCACAAGGGGCACAGAAGGGCCCTGGGCATTGCCCTCACAGGTCAGGCACGTGCCTGTGGCATTCCACTCGTCATAAAAACTCAGCACAAAAGCACCGCCCAGGACCTGTAGCTAGATCATTCTGGAAGCTCTTGATGTTTTGAGTTCTCCTCCTCTGGGGTAGAACACACTTCTTTTAACTTGTCCTAACCTTCTGTCTTTCAGTGCTCAACAAGGGCAGGGAGCCCTCCGACACCTGAAGTTGGAGTTCTGGTTTAACGGTGTGGACTTCATGCTGCTGAGGCAGGGTGGGTGGAGGAGCGAGGCCATCTTGACACCGTGCCCTGGGGAAGCCCTCACCGAGGTGCAGCACAGGCACCTCGGGAACGCCTTACCATGGTGTAGCACGGGCCGGCGCCCGGGAACGCCTTACCATGGTGTAGCATGGGCTGGCGCCCGGGGAAGCCCTTACTGTGTGTAACACAGGCCAGCACCCCAGGGAAGTCCTCACCGTGTGTAACACAGGCCAGCGCCCTGGGGAAGCCCTTACCATGTGTAGCCCGCCAGGCACCCCAGGGAAGCCCTTATCGGGTGTCATGGGCTGATGTACCGGGGAAACCCTTACTGTTTATATAGCACGGGGCAGCAACCCAGGGAAGCCTTCACTGGGTGTAGCACAGGCCAGCACCCAGGGAAGCCCTTACCATGTGTAGCACAGGAGGATGTTACTGCTGGTCACAGGAGGATGTCACTGCTGGTCATGTTGCTGTGCAGCAGGTGCTCCGTCAGGTTCAGGATGAGGGCACCCTGCGGGGAGACGGGGGACAGCAGGTGCTCTCTGTTAGGCGTACAGTACCAGGGTACCTGGTGCTTGGCCCACGTGCCACTCAGACGCTGCCAGGAAGAAGCCTCAGCAGATCCCCAATTTCATTCCTGGTAGAAAAGGACTTTGGAGGCTCCCTCTTCTCCCCTGTGATGAGCCACACCCCCACGTCCCTCTGCCACCTGAGCGCTGAGCGCGGCTTGTAGCCTGGAGAGGAAAACCCTGACACTGCTGCCTGCCCTTGAGTTCTCAGTGCCTGGGCCATCAAGGGCACCACGGAGGCCCACCAGCTTCAGGCAGAAGAGAAGTGACCCTTATTATGAAGAGAGTCAAAGAACAAAAGACCAGGGCATGACTGTTCCAGCACAGGTGCTAGCCCAGTCTCACAGGGAGCAGGGATCGGGGCTGAGGGGAGTGTGGGGGGGCCCTGCTGGCAACAGAGCAAGACTATCCCTGGGACTCACGTTCAGGATCGGAGCTCAGGAATGCCTCAGCCGAGGGGGCAGCACGAGACCCTGCTTCTGGCTAAAACACCCAAGCAGACCCACTCCCTCCCACCCACTATGCACTATTACTGTTTAATGTTGGTGCTTAGTAGGCAATATATGTGCACGATCCAAACTCTGAAGCAGATACTATGAAAAGCTTCCTCTCTCCCTGTCCTGAACCCAGTACTCTCCAGAGGCAGCCAGTCCTAGCAGTTTCCCGTGAATATCTTTCTTGCTGACACCAGCACATATTAATGCCATTTTGTTCATTTTGACAGAGTGTCCTGCACTTTGCCTTTTCCACCTAACAGCACACCTGGGAGATCTTCCCTGGCATCCCAAACAGGCGACTGCCACCCGGCCCACAAATGGCAGCAACTGAAGCCTCCAGAGACTGACAGGGAGATGGGCAGGTGCTGCCTGATACGGTTTGGCTCCATGTCCCCATCCACATCTCATCTTGAATTGTATTCCCGTAATTCCCATGTGTTGTGGGAGGGACCTGGTGGGAGGTAACTGAATCATGGGGGCAGCTTCTCCCATACTGTTCTCATGGTACTAAATCAGTCTCATGAGATCTGATGGTTTGATAAGGGGAAACCCATTTTGCTCGGCTCTCATCCTCTCCCTTTGCCTGCTGCCATCCATATTAAGATGTGACTTGCTCCTCCTTGCCTTCTGCCTTGATTGTGAGGCTCCCCCCCAGCCATGTGGAACTGTTAAGTCCATTAAACCTTTCTTTTGTAAATTGCCCAGTCTCAGTATGTCTTTATCACTAGCTGAGGGACGAGCCCTTTTCTGCAGTCACCTGAGGCTGCCTCCAGGCTCTGGAAGCTGAGATGCAGGGTGGAGTTTAAGAAGAAGCCCCAGTGAGGGTCAAGGGATAGCCTCCCCGCTTCCCTTCCCCAGACACTAAAAAGCTTCTTAGAAAGTTCCATGACACTCTGTTCTCACGTGTATCAGGTAGGCAATAATTTGGGGGTGACACACTTTTCAGAAACTGTCTCCATGAACTACATCTTTCCATGAATCCATTTCAAGGACAGGGAACTCTGATTCTAGGAACCTGTGGCAAATCCCTCTCCCATATTTTTTTTCACTTAAAATCAGCACTGAACTCTGCAGCTTCACCCACGTGGTCTGCTGTGAGCACAGCGGAGCTCTAAGCCCCACATTCAATGGTTCATTAGCCTCATTGTCTCAGAGGGCATAAAACAAACGATGGGCCCCCTCCTCTCAAGAATTTCTCTGTGTGAATCTTAACAATTCACATCCATCATTTTCCCCTTAATTCTTAAATATTTATGGTCAAGCCAGAATGCTTTCCCTGAGGGTAAGGCAGCGTAAACAGCACGGTTTCCTGGGTCTCAGTGTAGGAGAGTAATTTCATGTAAGAAGAGAAAGGGGAGCTGCTTTCTGACACCTTTCATGGAAAGAAAACACGTGAACACATAGAAACACACAGAAAACACAACCAACAAACCAGTAACACAACCCCACCCCATTAAATTAGCAGGATTAGGAGCAGCCCAAGGGCTCTGGCCTATGTTGCCTTGCTGTTTTCAAGTTTGTGGTCAAGATGATTCTAGAAAACCAGCAAGATGCTTAGTCACTTCTCCGGAGAGGCAAGGGCCCAGTGAAAATAAAGATTACATATAATTTCTCCTGATTTTTCCGCACTCTAAATATACCAGGCACTATCATTTTATCTATAAGCTATGTTACATCTAATACATTTTTATGTTTTTAAAAAATGACATGCACTATGCAAAGAGCACTAAAAATAAAAGTACAGCTATGCATTTCCATATTTCCTAAAATGTCTTGTTTGGCCACATTCACCCACCCCTGCCCTCACCCTTGTCTCCAAGATTTCTAAAAATGCTCATCTCGGTGGCTCATTAACAGACCTGCGCCCAGGCACACCAGGGCTGCCCTTTCACAGGGAAAATGCGATTCTAGCTACACTTAGTCTGTGAACACGCCCCAACTGGCTTTCGTAAAATCACATGATTTGAGCGACAGGAGAGCTCACTGCCTACAGAGGGGCAACTCGGTCAGCCAGTGTAACTGCCAGAAATAAGGCCTTTGCCCCCCACCACCGACCTCACCCCTCGCTCCCACCCCCAGGTTTCTTGAGAATTAACCTGCTGTGCGTGGACAGCCTCTTGGACTTTCAGATCTATTTCACAGCCTGCAACAAGCCCTTCAGTGAATCCAGATCCAGGTGGTGATGAAGCCACGTTGACTCCCTTCCACATTCTGATGAAAATACTCTGAAAAAACCCAACAAGGCTTTCAAATGATTCCAATGTAAATATTTATTTTTTATGGAATGGATTCAAATGGCTTCCAGGTAGAGGGAACATCTGTAAAATCTAAATGAGCTAGAATAAGGAACCTGTGTATTTCCTTTTCAAATGCCACTGTCTGATTAAGCAAAGGTTTCTTCACTTGGAGAATTCTCTTTTCAGTTTGGGGGGAGAAGTGGCGATCAGAAGTTTGATCAATATACCGCGGATTATTCTCCTCCCTATGGGCTGAGCCAACTGAGAGAAATGGGGAAATGAGCTACAGGGATAGCTGAAGAGCTGGCCCAGAGGAGAAGCTGGAGCAGAGGGCAAGAGCCACACGTGGACCAAGAATCCTGACTCCCAGAGACTGGCTCAGAAGGAGTCCCAGTGCGAGGTAAGAATTCAATCCGAGTCAGAAAGAAGCTCTTTTTATCAAGCCCAGGGTAGAGGAGGATCACAGAAAGTAAGATGTGACAGCGGTTATTAGAAAAGCACCACAGGAGTGCCGAGACGGGCGGATCACGAGGTCAGGAGATCGAGACCATCCTGGCTAACACGGTGAAACCCCGTCTCTACTAAAAAATACCAAAAAAAAAACTAGCCGGGCGAGGTGGCGGGCGCCTGTAGTCCCAGCTACTCAGGAGGCTGAGGCAGGAGAATGGCGGGAACCCGGGAGGCGGAGCTTGCAGTGAGCTGAGATCCGGCCACAGCACTCCAGCCTGGGCGACAGAGCGAGACTCCGTCTGAAAAAAAAAAATAAATAAATAAAGCTACAATAACCAAAACAGTGTGTTACTGACACGAAGACAAGACATCTGGACTAATGGGACAGAATAGAGAATCCGGAAGTAAATATCCACAAATGTAGTCAAATGATTGTTGAAAAGGATGACAACACCATTCAGTGGAGAAAAGGCAGTCTTTTCAATAGATGGTGCTAAGGAAGCTAGGTATCCAGGTACAAAAGAATGAAGCTGAACCCTTACCTAACATCATATACAAAAATTAACTCAAAGTGGATTAAATGTAAGACTCTTAGATGAAAATACAGGGCAGAAGCTTCACATGACATTGAATTTGGCAATTATTTATTGGATGTGATACCAAAGGCACAGACAGCAAAAGGAAAAATGACAAATTGGACCACATGAAAATTTTAAGATATTTTGCATCAAAAGAATCATTCAACAGAGTAAAAATGTAATCCACAGAATGGGAGAAAATATTTGCAAATTATTTATTTGATAAGGGACAGATATCTAAAATATAGAGAGAATTCATAAACTTAACAACAATAAAACAGCCTGATTCAAAAATGGACAAAAGTCTGAGTACACATTTCTCCAGTAAGATATACAAATGGCCAAGAAGCACATGAAAATATACTCAGCATCACTAATCATGAGGAAAATGCAAATCAAAACCACAATGAGATACTACCTCACACCCATTAAGAAGGCCACTATACAAAACAAGAAAAAAAAAAACAAAACAAGTCTTGGCATGAATGTGGAGAAATCAGAACTCCCATGCATTAGTGATGGGAATGTAAAATAGTGCAGCCATTGTGGAAAATGGTTTGGCAAGTCCCCAAAAAGTTAAAGATAGAATTACTATATATGTGATTTAGCAATTCCACTTATGGGTATATACCCAAAAGAATTGAAAATAGTGTCTCAAAGAAGTATTTGTACACCGTGTTCCTAGCAGCATTATGTGCAGTAGCCGAAAGGTAGAAGCAACCCAGGTGTCCACCAAAGGGTGAGTGGATAAACAAAATGTGGCCTTTATATTTAATGGAATATGACTCAGCCTTAAAAGGAAGGCAGTTCTGACACACAGTAGAAGATGGATGAACCCTGAGGACCTTATGCTTAGTGAAATAAGCCAGTCATACTGTGTCAGCTTATTTATAAGAGGTACTTAGAGTAGTCAAAATCACGGAGACAGAAAGTAGAGTGCTTGCCAGCGGTTGAGGGGAGGGAAGAAAGGGAATTACTCTTTAATGGGGACTGAGTTTCCGTTTATGAGATAAGAGTTGCGGAGATGGATGGTAGTGATAGACACACATTGTTGTGAATGTGTTTAACTCTACCAAAGTGTGCTCTTTAATATAGTTAGGATGCGAAATTTTATGTTTTGTGTACTTGACCATAGTAAAACAAAAATTTTGGAGGAAAATATAGGCAGCAACTGTACCTCAGACTTTTCCTGTATATCTCAGATCCTCATCAGGGGCCTGAGCACAGTATAGTTTTCTAATTAATCATTCTTCAGGGTCAAAAAAAAGCAAACAGTTCTGTCTGTTTAACAGTAATATCTGACATTGAGTGCCTCTTTCGTGCCTTGCATTGTGATCTTATTTCTTCTTTGTGTCCATCCTATGAAACAGTATTTTTATCTTCATTTTATAGAGGAGGGAATTTAGGCAAATGGTTTTATAACTGGCTAGGACCACCAGCTGTTTGGCAGCAGAACGGCAATGCAATTTGAACCTCACCTTAACTGCTCACAAGGCCCAAGAACATAATCGCTTTTCTGTACTATCATTTGATATACTGAGAGATCATTTCGTCTCCCCCTCATTGGCGAAAGGATGTGAAGTCATATGCCTAATAGAGGAGCACGGTGGCCTATAAGCCTGTCCAGGGCCTGTGCTGGAACTCCACTGCACCCGTGGCTCTCAGGTGCACTGAGTGTGTTGTGCACATGGCAAACACCTCCTTCTGTCACCTGTACCCACTACCTGTCCAAGTTTATAGGTGGAACGACTGCCTTGGTAAAGTTGTGTAAATTGCCCAAAGCCATACAGCTTGTAAAATGGCAGAGCTGGAATTGAACCCAAGTCTGTATTATTCCAAAATCTTATTCTCGCCATTATAAACTCCTGTTCCCTTGTTCCACTCTCCACGCAGCTGCCCCCACGAGCTTCTTAATTTTTCTACTTCAGCTCTTTTGATGAGTTCTCATTATGTTAGAATGCAGTACAGCAAGCTCCTTACCACAGCCTAAGAATCCCTGAAAGAGCTGGCTTTGACTGACTTCTACTTCATTTTATCCACTCTCTCTCACTCATTCTTCCCAGCCATACAAGTTTTTCTCATCAGTGTTCCTCCATGTGGAGGCGCTCTGTGGCCTGCTCCCGTCCGCAGCCTCTTCCTCAGCTCTCCAGGGGTCTGGCTTCTTTTCATCCTTTGAGTTTCAGCTCTGATGTTAATTCCTCAGAGAGGCCTTCCCTAACTCTCCTCTTTCCCCAAGTTGTCCTCTTGTAATTATACTCTGTCACCCCTTTCAGACTTTGTTTTTTGGTTTAGGGCCTGCCTCTGCAAGTGCTAGAATGTAAACGCCCCAAGGGCAGGGACTGGACTATCCTGTTAGCTGTTGTCTTACCAGTATTGAGCATTTTGCCTTCATATTTGTTAAATGAATGAATAGACCATGATTAAATTCTTGAGACACATTCAGATGTAAGATTAACAGTTTAAATTTTTGTTCATATCTAAATCCCTTGCTCCAATGCCAGTCTAAATATCAAGAGGTGTGTTGTTTATAGAGAAGAGGAAAACAGTGTTAAAGTATTAAGTTTCTGTAATTGAATGAATTTTCTCCCCAAAATGAAATATTCAGTACTTCAGAAATTTGTTAGAGGGATATGCATCAAGGGAGAGTTTTAGAACTAAGTGTCACCAGCGTGACCACTTGGCTTTTAAATAGTCTAAAGTGTTATAATTAATATTGGAGTTATTTATGTATTATACCTTTCTGCTGAAATGGATATAGTAGTGTTCCTCCCCTGATGAGGATAAATTAGAATTGAGATCTCCTTGTTGAAAGAAATCCAATCAGACTGCAGGCAACTCTTGAGTCACCTGTTACTGTTATAAGGGAAAGCAGACAGCATGAAATGAGAACCTCTCTCCTGTGTTGACTTTTCAGCATAGTAGAGTCCTTGGGAAGCGCATGCATCTGGTATCTGTGCCTCTTCACCCTGCAAACCCTCCCTACCCTTGACCACCGACTTCCTGGGAGCTGCTGGAGGTGTCGGGGGAGGCGGGG
>NC_037673.1:174970044-174987553 GCF_003255815.1 Theropithecus gelada
TGAAACCCTGTCTCTACTAAAAATACAAAAAAAAAAAAAAAAAAAAAAAAAAAAAAAAACTAGTTAGGGGTGGTGGCGAACCCCTGTAATCCCAGCTACTCAGGAGTCTGAAGCAGGAGAATCACTTGAACTTGGCAGACAGAGGTTGCAGTGAGCCCAGATCGCACCACTGCACTCCAGCCTGGGTGATAGAGCAAGACTCCGTCTCAAAAAAAGAAAAGCAAAGCATCATATTCACCCAGGCATTTTATTTCTGAAGAGTGGCCCAGTGACATCATGAAAATGAAATACACTGACATTGTGTCCCCCCGATAGATGCAGGGAGAAGGACACATCGTTTCCACGGTGTTCCTACCAAAGCTGCATCATCTGGACCTAACCATGAGGAGGTATCAGACAGACCCAGAGAGCCATTCTGCCAAACCAGGAGCCTGGGCTCTTCAAAAATGTCAGTGTCATGAAAGACAAAGAAAGCTCGAGGAACTGCTACAGATTCAAGGGCATGAAGGAGACCTGATGACTGAGAAGGCCCGCCACCTGGGCTGCTAGGACACTACTGGGAAACTGGGGACCTGTGAGTATGGACTGTAGATTAGGTGACGGCATTGCAACAACATCAACCTTCCTGAATTTCTTTTTTTTTTTTTGAGACGGAGTCTTGCTCTGTCTCCCAGGCTGGAGTGCAGTGGCGACATCTCGGCTCACGGTAAGCTCTGCCTCCTGGGTTCATGCCATTCTCCTGCCTCAGCCTCCCGAGTAGCTGGGACTACAGGCGCCTGCCACTATATCCGGTTAATTTTTTGTATTTTTAGTAGAGACAGAGTTTCATCGTGTTAGCCAGGATGGTCTTGATCTCCTGACCTCACAATCTGCCAGCCTTGGCTTCTCAAAGTGCTGGGATTACAGGCGTGAGCCACCGCGCCCGGCCAACCTTCCTGAATTTAATGAGCGTGCTACACTTCTCTAAGGGAATGTTCTTGTTCTTGGGAAATACATGCTAAAATATTAAAGAATGAAAGATTATAGGGCTGGGCGCGGTGGCTCAAGCCTGTAATCCCAGCACTTTGGGAGGCCGAGACGGGCAGATCACGAGGTCAGGAGATCGAGACCATCCTGGCTAACACAGTGAAACCCCCTCTCTACTAAAAAAAATACAAAAAACTAGCCGGGCGAGGTGGCGGGCGCCTGTAGTCCCAGCTACTCGGGAGGCTGAGGCAGGAGAATGGCGTAAACCCGGGAGGCGGAGCTTGCAGTGAGCGGAGATCCGGCCACTGCACTCCAGCCTGGGTGACAGAGCAAGACTCCGTCTCAAAAAAAAAAAAAAAGAAAAAAAAAAAGAAAGATTATTATGACTCCAACATACTCTCAACTGGTTCAGCAAAAAGTAAAATAACACGTGTATATACACAGAGAGAGAGAGAGAGAGAAAAGGCAAAAGAGGCTTTTAGGACATTTTAAAAATGGGTGTTGACAACAGGCACAGTGGCTCATGCCTGTAATTCCGACACTCAGGAGGCCAAGGCAAGAGGATCACTTGAGCCACTTCATGACCAGCCTGGGCAACATAGCAAGACCTAGTCTCTACAAAAACAAAACAGTAGCACGTGCCTGTGGTCCAAGGTACTTGAAAGACTGAGGTAGGAGGATCACTTGTGCCCAGGAGGTAGAGGTTGCAGTGAGCCATGATCACGCCACTGCACTCCAGCCTGGGCAACAAAGTGAGAACCTATCTCAAAAACAAACAAAAAAAAGAGACATTGAAAATGTTAAAAAGATAATGTTAACAATGGAAGAATCCAGCTGAAGGGTACTATGGAGCTTACTATTCAGGCAACTTTTCTATAGGTTCCCTAGGTATTTTATTTTTTTCAAAAATAAAAGGTTTGGTTGGCCATGGTGGTTCATGCTGTAATCCCAGCACTTTGGGAGGCCAAGGCAGACAGATCACATGAGCCCAGGGGTTTGAGACCAGCCTGGGTAACACGGCAAAACCCTATCTCTACAAAAAATAAAAATAAAAATAACTATAGCGGCACATGCCTATAGTCCCAGCTACATGGGAGGCTGAGGTGGGAGGACTGCTTAAACCCAGGAGGCGAAGGTTGCAGTGAGCCAAGATCACACCACTGCATTCCAGCCTGGGTGACAGAGCAAGACTCCATCTCAAAATAAATAAATAAAAGGTTAAAAGTCACTAACCCATATGTATAAATTCTATTGCATAGTAGTAACGTATTATTTCAGGTGCTTTAATAAAGTTAGACTTTTGGTGAAATAAGAAAAATTAAAAGCATGTGTCATGGGCTGAACGGTGCACCCCCAAAATTCGTATGTTGAAGCCCTAATCCCATGTATCTCAGAATGTGACTAAACGGGCCTTTAAAAGGTGACTGGATTTAAATGAGGCTGTCAGAGAAGGCCCAGGCCTGATCTGACTGGGGTCCTTAGGAGAAGAAGCTTGGACACACACACAGACACCAAGGGGTGTCACATGAAAGACCGTACAAGGACACAGCAAGAAAGCGGCTGTCCACAAGCCGAGCAGAGAGGCCTCAGATGAGAACAACTGTGTGGCACGTTGGTGCTGAAGCCACACAGCCTGTGGTATTTCGTTACGGCAGCCCTAACACACTCACAGCACAGGCAGGTTCCTTCTCAGTTCATCAGACTCTATAACCTAACCGTGGCTTTCACATTTTTAACCACAACCCACGGTCAGACAGAAGTTTTACAATATGCCCTCAGCATGTGCACACATCCATGTATACTCCGTGTAATGACAGCTTCCCCAAACAACACCCATACCTCTTATGAGCCTACTCTGTGCTAATATTTTATTTTAGTTCTTTGACACAGGGTCTGGCCCTGTTGCCAGCTGGAGTGCAGTGGCATGATCTTGGCTCACTGCAACCTCTGCCTCCTGGGTTCAAGCAATCGTCCCACCTCAGCCTCCCAAGTACCTGGGACTACAGGTGTGTGCCACCACGTCCAGCTAATTTTTGTATTTTTTAGTAGAAATGGAGTTTTGCCATGTTGGCCAGGTTGGTCTCAAACTCCTGGGCTCAAAGCAATCTGCCCGCCTTGGGCTCCCCAAAGTGATGGGGTAATAGGCGTGAGGCACTGCACCTGGTACTGTGCTAGTATTATCTATTCTTGTCTATTCTGACTCATTCTTTTAAAAACACTGGGAGTGCCGACCTATTGAGTTCATAATCCCCCAGGTGGTCCGGACCTGCAGGGTGAATGTAGCTGGTTCAGCCAGCGCACCCCCCGCCCCCAAGGCACACTGCACTGTACAGTGATCTCCAATGTCACCATGGTGGCAGGTGCCATCCCAGCCCGTGGAGTAGCAGCTCTCCACTGACCTGGGCCCAGTGCCGCATCTCTGCACAGCACCCCACTTGGAGAGAAGCTGCACACTGGACTCTCCAAGGATGGGGTGCAGTTTGACAACCCCAACACTGCCATCATCAGCTGGGAGGACCTGTTGGAGCAAACAGACAACGGGAGGCCCCTGCAGGGCTTTCCCCAGAGACCTACCCCAGCGGAATGCACCACGCACTTGGGTGCGCCCGTGGTGCCTGATGAAAACATGATGAACAGTGCGTGGCTGAAGGGCAGCTGCTCGAACTCCAGCTGCGGGGCCTGCTCGCTGGTGCAGGTGGCAAGAAAGTCATTCAGAAACACCGTGGGCCAAAACGCAGGGAAACACACCATGAACGTCCCAGAATGCTGGACCGGACCCGCTGGACACGCACTTCCCTCTGCTTCTACCCCAGAAAAGCTAGGATTTCAGGGGGACACTGGCCTGATGTGGAAACTTTCCGGGACCAGGGGAAGAAGTCAGATCTCAGAGATTCAAGCTAATTGAAGGAAAACTCACTGAATGAAAGAATGTTTCAATTTCCTTAATCAGCACCGCTGACAGGATCAAGGGCTGTCTTTTAGAGAATCTTTGAAGTGTTTTCATAACCTCCGTGGAGAAGGATTACTTACAATTAACAAGTCGTATGTGTACAAACACTGCTGATGGGGGCTTTGGAAATGGCCTTGAAGTCTTCTGAGCCCGTTTTGTTTACTATTGATCATCTGATTAGCAAATGCTTTGTTTTCAATGATTACCCCCCAAAAAAAGCACTTGCCAAGTGCATCTGAATTAAGATGCTTCCTCCATGGTGAGAAGGGAGAGGAGGTGGTGCTAGGTTAAAGAGCCCGTCCTACAGACGTGGGGCCAATTTCCTAAACCACAGCTCAACGACAAAGAACCTCCAGGCAAACATCATGTGTTATCACTAACTTGCTAGATCCTGAGGTTTACAATAGCAAGATACAAATATCTGTCCAAGAACAAATACAATTAATCCCAGCTACTGACTGTCACCCAGGAAGTGTGCCCAGGCTTACCCCCAAAGCTGACCTGCAGCATCGCTATAGGTGGCCGAGAACCACCAAAGGGGCGACACCGAAGGGGCTACAGATTTGTTTTCTGCACTAGAAACAGCCGCAGAAGCCACAAGCCATCTTGGGAAAAGGTGGTTTTCTATTTTGAGATCAGCAGCAACATCCATCTCAAAACACTGGCCCCATACACAATTGACAAATAGAACTTTCTTTCAAGGAAGGCGGTGGGAATCGGTTAAATGCAGGCTGCAGCCATTTGCTAGGGATGTTTACTCTGAAATACAAATGCCATACATGCTAAAATGAAGAATTTTGCTGTCTTGCGTGAGAAAGCATCCTTCAGGATAAGGGTTTCTCCTGGGGAAGACACAGTGGTTTAAAAGGCATCCAAAACAATTCAACTCTAAGCAAGAAACAAACAAAGCCGTCTGCTCCAGCGTGTCAGGAAAAGTACTCACTGTGGAACTTGACAGCCAACATAAACCCCTTCCCACCTCCACCCCATGTAAAAATCCCATTACAAAGTGCCCAGTCTAATCGGATACTTCACACGGAGAAAAGACTTTTCCTTCAAACGGTCCATAAATCACAGTACATAACGATTACCTTTGTTGCTCTTTTAAGAATGAATAGCCCACAGGGTGGCTCCGCCCGTCAGTTCTCCGCTGACAGGCACGTTGGTGTTTCTGGTTTATCTGTGGCATCCACAATGGAAGGATGGACTCTGCAGGGGGGATCCAGTCCCTGGGGTGTCGAGAGGGGCTTCTGCATGGTGTCAGGCGAAATGAAGTGGCTAACGCACTTCTGCTGGATGCTCTCATTTTGTATCAACTGCTGAAGAATATCATTCAGAAAAATCAAAGCCAGGCCACCAGGGGACTGGCAAACCCTGTCTGGTTTCCTCTCCACATGGACTGCAGCTTCTGGAGGACAGACACAAGCTTTGTACCTCTTGGTGCCCCTGAGAACACCCTGATGGACGGTAATAAGCCACGCACCAACTACCGCTTGCTGGAATAAAAAGGCCTCCACCATCTCCTCCTCTCTTCCACGTCTGCTCCCCATGGCTGGCAGGAGGACATCCTGCCATGTCTGCGCAGCCCCTCCTCACCAGGCCTTAAGGAACCACGCACGAGGCGCCTTCCACCAGCTCAGACCCAAGGCTCAAGGGAAAGCTTACCCTGTGAGGGTAAACACCTGAGCTCAGAACCCTCTCCCCATAGCTGTTTCAAGAAAGACTAAAGGATGGTAACTCCAAGAACTTTGGGACAAATCCAACTTTCACTAAACCATAATCCATTTCTGTAATCTCTATTCAAAATTAAGACTCTTGGACAGGGCACAGTAGCTCATGCCTGTAATCCGAGCACACTGGGAGGCCAAGGCAGGTGGATCATGAGGTCAAGAGTTCAAGACCAGCCTGGCCAACATGGTGAAACCCCACCTCTAATAAGAATACAAAAATTAGCCGGGCGTGGTGGCACATGCCTGTAATCCCAGCTACTCAGGAGGCTGAGGCAGGACAATCGCTTGAACCCTGGAGGTGGAGGTTGCAGTGAGCTGAGATCGCGCCATTGCACTCCAGCCAAGGAAGATGTCATCAGCAATGGGGAACACATGCATGTCCTAAAAGGTGAAAAATAAGGCCATGTGTGGTGGCTCACCCCTGTAATCCCATCATGTTGGGAGGCTGAGGCAGGTGGATTACCTGAGGTCAGGAGTTCGAGACCAGCCTAGCCAACATGGTGAAACCCCGTCTCTCCTAAAAATACAAAAATTAGCTGGGCATGGTGGAGAGCGCCTGTTATCCCAGCTACTCAGGAGGCTGAGGCAGGAGTATCGCTTGAACCCGGGAGGCAGAGGTTGCAGTGAGCCAAGATCGTTCCACTGTACTCCAGCCCTGGTGACAGAGCCAGACTCCATCTCAAAAAAAAAAGAGATTCTCCTGCCTCAGCCTCCTGAGTAGCTGGGATAACAGGTGCCCACCACCACACCTGGCTAATTTTTATATTTTTAGTAGAGACAGGGTTCCACCATCTTCCCAGGCTGGTCTCAAATTCCTGACCTCATGTGATCTGCCCACCTCAGCCTCTCAAAGTGCTGGGATTATAGGCATGAGCCACCACACCTGGCCTGGTATGTTTAAATGTATTACGCGTACTACAGTGGATCATACAGTGACTGTAGTCTTTACGGGTCTAGCTCTGTTGTATTGTTCATGCTGGCTTCTTTGTTTACACATCTGCTAATGTTTACTTGTTGAAATGTTCTCCCTGGGAGTCCATGAGCCCTGAGATGAGCATTTATTTCTCTGAACTAGACTTTCATTAGCCTCTGAAAGGCACCTAGAGGAACTATGGATGAAGATCTACTTTATTTTTCAAGGAAAAAATGTAAATATATGCAAAAATAGACTAAATAGTATAACGAACTCCCATGTGCCCATTAACCAGCTTCAACAGTGATTAACTTAAGACCAATATTGTTTCAACAGTAGCCACATGCATGCATCTCTGCCATGTTATTTTGATGTCAAAAAACACGGCCGAGTGCAGTGGCTCATGCCTGTAATCCCAGCACTTTGGGAGGCCGAGGCAGGTGGATCATTCAAGGTCAGGAGTTCGAGACCAGCCTGGCCAACATGGTGAAACCCTGTCTCTACTATAAACACAAAAATTAGCCAGGTGTGGTGGTGTACACCTGTAATCCTAGCTACTCGGGAGGCTAAGGCAAGAGAATCGCTTGAGCCTGGGAGGCAGAGGTTGTGGTAAGCTGAGATCACACCACTGCACTCCAGTCTGGGTAACAGAGTGAAAAACTGTCTCAAAAACAAAAATGAAAACAAAAACATACCCCAAAGCCCCAGCCATTATACCATTCTAGACATAAATATTTCAGTATATAACTCTAAAAGGAATTTTTAAAACCCATCATGCTATTGTCATGCCTAAACTTTTTGTGACAGAGTTTCGCTCTTTTCACCCAGGCTGGAGTGCAGTGGTGCAATCTCGGCTCACTGCAACCTCTGCCTCCCGGGTTCAAGCAATTCTCCTGCCTCAGCCTTGCGAATAGCTGGGATTACAAGCATGTGTTACCACACCTGGCTGATTTTGTATTTTTAGTAGAGACAAGGTTTCTCCACGTTGGCCAGACTGGTCTCAAACTCCTGACCAAGTGATCCGGATACCTCAGCCCCCCAAAATTCTGGGATTACAGGCGTGAGCCACCGCGCCTGGCCACTTAAAAAATACTGTTTAATATCAAATATCCAGCAAGTTTAACATTTTCCAGTTCTTACATCATATTTTTAAAAGATTATTTGAATCAGAATCCAAACAAGACCTGCATATTACAATCAGGAGACCTGCATATTACAATCAGGAGATATGTCTCAGGTATTTGTCGCCTGTAGGTTTCCCCTCTAGCTTTTTTGCCTTCTCAATATATCTGTTGAAAAAAGAAACTGGGTAATTTGCCCTGGTTTTGGCTGATGGTATCCCTGTGCTATCATTTAATATGTTCCTCTATTTCTTGTATTTCCTGGAAATTGGTAGTTACAACTAAAGACTCGATCAGTTTTTGGTTACAATTTTTTTTTCCCAAATATATATTAGGTACTCAATTCCCTCCTAGCTTCTAATGCAGAGACCTGCCCCCAACCCCACCGTCTGTCTCTCTCACACACACACAACTGCAATTATAAATGACTTTCAACCCATCACAAATCAAATTCCAAGCCAGAACTTTTATTCACTTACTTGTGTATCTAATATTTATTTAGCAGCTATAATTGTTTTAGCAGCGACAGATTGTTCTGGATGCTATGAGTATTACAAAGTAGAGCAGTGCTTCTCAATTTACATGTGCATAAGAAACAGTTGTGTGGGGAGCTCAGCGGACCCTCTTCCCAGCAAAACAACACTTAACCAAAGAAAATTACTAAAAACATACCACTTAATGTCTCTGGGACCAGGTGCAGTGGATCACATCTGTAATTCCAGGATGCTGGGAGGCCAAAACAGGAGGATCACTTGAGCCCAGGAATTTGAGACCAACCTAGGCAACGAAGTCAGACCAATGTTTACCAGAAAAATTTTAAAAATTAGCCAGCCGTGGTGGCATGCACCTGCAGTCCTACCTACTCAGGTGGCTGAGGTGGGAGGATTCCTTGAGCACAGGAGTTCCAGGGTGCAGCGAGCCGAGATTGTGCCAGTGCCCTCCAGCCTGGGTGACAGAGTGAGACTTTGTCCCTAAATAAATAAATAAATAAATAAAATGTCTGGAACCTGTCCTAAGGGCATACAGCAAATGAAGAGAGGGGGGAACAGAGAAAGACAGGAGACATAGACAACAAGAATGACAGACACAGATCCAACCGTATAATAAAATCCTTAAATCAGAACAGATTAAACAATCCAACTAGAAGGCAGAGATGTAAGACTTGGTTAAAAAACAAACTACATGCTGTCTACAGGAAACACGCTTTAGATTCAAAGATACAGGATGAAAGTAAAAAGATGGGAAAAAGACATATCATGTAAACAGCAACCATAGCAAGCTGGAATGGCTGTATCGATATGAGACAAAATAGATTTTTAAAATGTTACAAGAGGCTGGGCATGGTGGCTCACGCCTGTAATCCCAGCACTTTGGGAGGAGAAGGTAGGTGGATCACTTAAGGTCAGGAGTTCGAGACCAGCCTTGCCTACATGATGAAACCCCATCTCTACCAAGAATACAAAAATGACCTGGGTGCGGTAGGTGGGCGCCCATAATCTCAGCTACTAGGGAGGCTGAGGCAGCAGAATTACTTGAACCTGGGAGGTGGAGCTTGCAGTGAGCAGAGATGGCACCATTGCACTCCACCCTGGGTGACAGAGTGAGACCCTGTCTCAAAAAATAAATTAAAATGTTACAAGAGATAAAGAAGGACATTTTATAATGAATAGTGTCAATTCATCAGGAAGACATAACAGTTATAAACATATGAAACTAACAAAAAAAGACCCAGAACATGATGCAAAAATGAACCACAGAACTGAAAGGAGAAATGGACAATTCAACAGTGATAGTTGGAGGCTTCCATATCCAAATTTCAGGAACAGATACAATAGCTAGATGAAAGATCAACAGGGATATAGAAGATGTGAACAATGTTAACCCAGCCAGACTAATAGACATCTACAGAACACTCCAATCAACAGAGGCAGAACACACCTTCTTCTCAAGCACACACAGTACATTCATAACATGTGCTAGGACGTAAAATGAACCTCAATAAATTTAGAAGGATTGAAATCATATAAAGTACATTCTGTGACCACAGTAGAAATTAGAATTCAATAACAGGAGAACATTTGGGAAATTCACAAACATAGAAAAATGAAATGTCACACTCCTAAATAACAAATGATGCTATGGTTTGAATGTATCTCCCAAAATTCATGTCTGGAAAACTTAATCCCCAATGGAACAGTATAGGGAGGTGGGGACCAATGTGAGGACCAATGGGAGGCTCTGCCCTCATGAATGGAAATGCCACTATAAAAAGGGCCCATGGAGGTGGTTTCTCTCTCTCTCTCCGCCCCCACCTCCTGCCAGGTGAGAACATAAGTGTTTCTCCTCTCTGGAAGACACAGGGTTCAAGGCACCACCTTGGAAGCAGAGAAACCAGGCCCTAACCTGCCAGCACCTTGATCTTGGATTTCCCAGCCTCTAGAACTATGAGAGAATAAATTTCCATTCTTTATAAATTAATCAGTCTCAGGTACTCGGTTATAGTGGCACAAAATGGACTAAAATAATAGGTCAAAGAAGAAAAAGGAAACTACAAAGCACTTCAGATAAATGAAACAGAAACTGACACATACCACAACTTATGGAATGCAGCAAAATCAGTGCCTAGAGGAAAAAGTATAGCTGTAAATGCCTACGTTAAAAAAGGATAAGCCCAGACAATATAGCAAGACCCCATCTCTACAAAAAAATTAAAAATGTAGCCAGGCATGGTGGTGTGCACCTGTAATCCAAACTACTTGAGCTCAGGAGGCTAAGGGAGGAGGATCGCTTGAACCCGGGAGTTCAAGGCTGCAGTGAGCCATGATCACACCACTGTACTCCAGCCTGGGCAACAAAGCAAGACCCTGTCTTGAAAAAAGAAAAATTATCCACAGAATGAAAGAAAATATTTGCAAATTATATATCTGACATGGGTCTAGTAGTCAGAATACATAAAGAACCCTTACAACTAATAATAAAAATATAAATAATCTAATTTAAAAATAGGCAAAAGACAAATATTTCTCTAAAGAAGATACACAAACTGCTAATACGCATGTGAAAAGTTACTCAACGTCATTAAGTCATTAAGGAACCGCAAATCAAAGCCACAGTAAGATACCACTTCACACGCAGTAGGATGTCTATAATCAAAAAGACATATGAACAAACTGTGGCAAGGATGTGGCGAGACTGGAATCCTCATACATTGCTGGTTAGAATGTAAAACGGTGCAGCCTCTTGGAAAACAGTTTGGCAGTTCCTTAGAAATTAAAAGATAAAACTCTTGGCTGGACTCACGCCTGTAATCCTAGCATTTTGGGAGGCCGAGGTGGGTATATCGTCTGAGGTCAGGAGTTCCAGACCAGCCTGGCCAACATGGCGAAACCCCATCTCTACTAAAAATACAAAAATTAGCCAGGCGTGGTGGTGCACACCTGTAATCTCAGCTGCTCGGGAGGCTGAAGCAGAGGAATCGCCTGAACCAGTGGGGGCAGAGGTTGCAGTGAGGGGAAATTGTGCCACTGCCTCCAGATTGGGCCAAAGAGTGAAATGAAACTCTGCCTCAAAAAATAGATAAATAAATAAATAAATAAATAAAAATAAAAATAAATAAAACTCCCATTATGACCCACCAATTCTTGGGTATATACTCCTAGGTATATACCCAAGAATGTTGACAACAAGTGTTTCAACATGTACACACACGTTCACAGCAGCACTATTCACAAACCTTTATGAACCCAAATATTCATCAATGGATGAAAGGATAAATAAAATGTGGTGTGAATCCATACAACAGAATACAGTAGCTCCCCCTTATCATCAGAGGATACATTCTCAGACCCCCAGTGGATGCCTGAAACCACAGACAGTATCGAACCCTACATATACAGTCAGGTGCCACGTAAGGGCATTCTGGTCAACAGTGGACCACGTGTTTCAGAATGCGTCCCTGTCACTAAGCAGTGAGTGACTGTGTTTTCTCCTATACGTATGTACCTATGAAAAAGTTTAATTTACAAATTGGGCACAGTAAGAGATTAACAATAATAGCTAATACTAAAATAGAACAGTTATAACAATATGACATCATCACTATTCTTGCGCTTTAGGGCCACTGTGAAGTAAAGTAAGAATTTCGTGAACACAAGCCCTACAGTATGTGGCAGTTGATCTGACGTCCCAGATGGCTGCTCAGTGACTAAGGGCAGGGAGTGCTTATAGCATAGATATGCTGGACAGAAGGAGGACTCACGTGGGCAGGAGAAAGCAGGATGATGTGAGGTTTCATCAGGCTCCTCAGAACACTGGGCAATTTAAAACTTACGAATTGCAGCCATGCAGAGTGGCTATGCCTGTAATCCCAGCATTTTGGGAGGCCGAAGCGGGCAGACCACTTGAGGCCAAGAGTTCAAGACCAGCCTGGCCAACATGGTGAAACCCCATCTCTACAGAAATACAAAAATTAGCTGGGCCTGGTAACATGTGTCTGTAATCCCAGCTACTCTGGAGGCTGAGGCAGGAGAATCGCTTGAACCCAGGAGGCAGAGGTTGCGGTGAGCCGAGATCGTGCCACTGCACTCCAGCCTGGGGGACAGAGCAAGACTCCATCTCAAAATAAGTAAGATGAAACTTACAAATTGTTTATTTCTGGAATTGTTTTTATTTCTGAAACTTCTGCAATATTTTGAGACCACTGTTGACTGTGCAGAACTGAAACTGCAGAAAGCAAAACCACAAATAAGGGAGAAGGACTGTGTTATTCAGGTAGCAGGAAGGAATGGAGTAGTGATATGCACTACAGCATGAACGAGCCCTCAAAACCTGCTAAGTGAAAGAAGCCAGTTGCAAAGACCGCATATTGTGTGATTCCATTTATAAGACATAAGACAGATTATTAGAAAAGATGAGGCTGAGAAAATGGGAGTGACTGCTGATGGATAGAAAGTTTCTTTTGGGGGTGATAAAAGGGTTCCACAATTAGATTTGGTGATGGTTATAAAACTTTAAATGTATTTTAAAATACCGAATTGTATATTATTCTTTTTTTTTTTTTTTTAGACACGGTCTCACTCTGTTGGTCAAGTTGGAGTGCAGTGGTGCTATCTCGGCTCATTGCAACCTCTACCTCCTGGGTTCAAGCGATTCTCTATCCTCAGCTTCCCAAGTAGCTGGGATTACAGGTGTGCATCACCACAATGGGGTTTCACTATGTCGGCCAGGCTGGTCTCCAACTTCTGACCTCATGATCTGTCTTCCTTGACCTCCCAAAGTGCTGGGATTACAGGCATGAGCCACTGCGCCCGGTCATATATTTAGTTTTTTGAGAAACCTCTTCCTTTTTTCTTTTGAAGTCACTGGGAAAACTAACTCCGTTTCACTTTATATTGTATATAGGGGCTCAATCCTTTCTGTAGAATAGAACAGGACCCTCTGAGCTCACTGCCATCATTAGGTACAACTTCCATAGGGTAGGCATCTCACCTAATCCTCAAAACTCTGAAAGCTACTGTTTTCTCTAATGCAGAAAGGAGGAAACTTTAACCCAGTGGTTAAACACCGAAATTCCTGAATCTCAGAGACCTATCCTCTTTTGCAGTCCAGGCTGGTATTACTTTCTCTTTCTCTTTCTCCCTTCCCCTCCCTTCCCTTTCCCCTTCCTCTTCCTCTCCCCCTTCCTCTTCCCCTCCCTTCTCCTTTCCTCCCTCCCTCCCTTCCACATTTTTCTTTCTTTTTCTTTCACTCTTTCTCTTTCTTTATCTCTCTTTCATTTCTTCCTTTTCTCTCTCTCTTTCGTTCATGGTTTCCCTCTTGCCCAGACTGATCTCAGACTCTGGGCTCAAACAATCCTCCTGCCTCAGCTTCCCCAGTAGCTGGGATTACAAAAACTCAGTCCACCCTCCTTCCCCAATAATAGAATTAAAATAAAGTTCTCTCTGATTAGAAAAAAAAAAAAACAAGTCACAGGTGGGTCACTGACTAGATTGTGAGAAGCGTATTACCTTGCAAAACGCTGGCTGGATCATTTTGGGAGGCATCAGAAGAATAAGATACTCTTATAAGCAAAAACACTGCAATTTGCCTTAGTGGAACTGTGCGTACACAGAGAACAGAACAAAACCAGCTCATTTCCTCTGTCCCTCTGTCTGGAATTCTTGGGGAAGGAGAATTGTAATTATGATAATTAAAACAAGATCTCCCGTTACCGCCCAAAGAAACCGTCAGTGGGCCAGGCGCGGTGGCTCACGCCTGTAACCCCAGAACACTGGGAGGCCGAGGCAGGCAAATCACAAGGTCAGGAGATCGAGACCATCTTGGCCAACATGGTGAAACCCCATCTCTACTAAAACACAAAAAATTAGCCAGGCATGGTGGCGCATGCCTCTAGTCCCAGCTACAGGGAAGGCTGAGGCAGGGGAATCGCTTGAACCCGGGAGGCAGAGGTTGCAGTGAGCCGAGATCGTGCCACTGCACTCCAGCCTGGAGACAGAGCAAGAGCCCATCTCAGAAAGAAAAAAAAAAAAGAAAGAAGGAAACCCTCACTGACCCCTCCAGGGTGGGGACGAGCTGACTAGGCAGCAGGTGTGTGAGGTGTTCTGTGCACTTTAGCAGGAAAGGTGAGGCAAGATGGGTGATTCAGACCCACAGCTCGAGCTGTCTCTAGCGGCCCCGTGCTGCATACTCATTAGCAAGCTGCATCCACACATTCCTTCACACCCACCCGGACAGCAGCTGAGGCGAGAATGTCACTGCCCACCCCCTCTTTTGCAGCTTTGCTCCTGCTTCCCCCAACCCTCACAGGAGTTTGCCTACAAATGTGTAAGACATACAGTTAAATTCCTGTGGTGGCGGGGGAAGCGGGAGCTACTACCATCTGGCAAAGCAGGCTTCAAACCCTGGTTTAAGGGGAAATCTGGCCAAATATCTTTCCTCTCACTCCACTGAAGACCCCATTCCTGGGCCTCTCCATTTCATCAACCTGATTTATCATAACCACAGCTCTTATCACTGACTGAAATCACATTTGATTTCAATCAGTGTTGGATGTACCCATTTGCTCTGTCCCTTCACAAGAACACAAGCACCTGAAGGTAGGGTCTTTGTCTCATTTACTGCAGCAGTATTACCAAGGTATGGAATCATACCTGACACAGAAGTTTTGCAAACATGTGAATGAAGTAATGGATACCTATGTTCTTAATTTCCTTCCTGTTTGCTTCACTGAAAGTCCCTTCCATTATTTGAAGTCTTCAATAAAGTTTGATTTCATACTGTGTCTTCTTCTGATCGGTATTTGCCCATATTCAGGCAAACTGGGATGAAAACAGTAGTGGCAGTATTGCAGAATTGCCTCGGGGAGTGGGTGGGGACTAGCAATTTCATGGGGCCTGGGTGGCTGCTACTGGGGTTTTAAAGAAAAAACTAATCTTCCTTGCACTGGAGGGATTCCTAGTGTAGAAGGCAGATGGACATCTAAACAGACCACCATGAAGTCTGTGGAAAGCATCAGAATACTAGAAGCATACGGGGAAATGCGAGCCTCCCGTGGTAGGTTGGGGGATGGGGAACGCTTCAAGAGGAGGTGGCATCTGCACTGAGTCTTGAAATAGGAGCTAGCCAGGCTGGAGGGGAGAGGGGAAGGTGTTCAAGGAAGAAGGTGAGGTCAGGGATGCAAAGGAAACCATGAACTGAGCAACAGTTGCCAACTGACCTCCTGGAATTGACTAACAATCCACCAGTAAGTGGGTTAAAATGCCCTCTGGCTCCACCCGTTAGACTGAGCTCCTTGAAAGTAGGAACTGTCAGCCAGGCATGGTGGCTCACACCTGTAATCCCAGTACTTTAGGAGGCTGAGGCAGGTGGATCACTTGAGATCAGGAGTTTGAGACCAGCCTGACCAACATGGTGAAACCCCATCTACAAAAATACAATTAGCCAGGCGTGGCAGCCGGCATCTGTAATCCCAGCTACTTGGGAGGCTGGAACAGAGAATTGCTTGAACCCAGGAGGCAGAAGTTGCAGTGAACTGAGCTGGCACCATTGTACTTCAGCCTGGGCAAGAAGAACGAAACTCGACTCAAACAAAACGAAAAAAAAAAAAAAGGAAGTAGGAACTGCCTTATTTACCACTATACCTAAAGTCCCAAGAAAATGCCTGGCACAGAGTGAGAGTCAGAAAATACTCGTTGAAAAGCTGTCTTGCAGCTTTCCAATTTTATGTAAGAATAGCAGCAACATATGAATAACACAGCAAAGAAGTTTTTTAGCCAGGCACGGTGGCTCATGCCTGTAATCTCAGCACTTTGGGAGGCCAAGGTGGGTGGATCACCTGAGGTCAGGACTTCGGGACCACCCTGTCTCTGCTACAGGTACAAAAAGTTTAGCCAGGCGCGGTGGCACACACCTGTAATCTCAGCTACTTGGAAGAGGCTGAGACACGAGAATCGCTGAGCCTGGGAGGTGGAGGTTGCAGTGAACAGAGATTGCGCCACTGCACTCCAGCCTGGGCGATGAAAAAAAAAAAAAAAGAAAAAGTGTCTCTAGTACAAAAAAGAAAATATTTGTTGAGTAAACCAAAGCACCACTGCCTAGATTATCTTGCCCTATCCCTCAGACCAAATACCTCTGTACCCGTGCTCACATAAGTCATATCAGAGCTTGCTATGTATGTCAGCATTATATATAAATTGCTGGACAGCCCTCAATGGATTAATATATACAGGGCAAAGCATTTGTCTTTTGTTCAACGTGTTTCACTCTTGGTTATGAAATTTATACACAAAGGAAAACAATACTGCTTGTTTTTACCAGGACAATCTTACAATGTGAGTGGAAACAGGCTTCTAAAATATTAATGGTGAGAATTATAGTAATATTTATTGAATGCCTACTGTGTGCCAGTTTGTTTATCACCCACCCAACTAACTTGTAGGATGGGTGATATTATCTCCTACAAAGGAGGAAACTAAAACTCATAGGAATTGAGAAACATGACCAGGCTCATATCCTGTAGCAGGTGGTTCAAATGATCCTCCTAGTTCAGCCTCCCAAGGTGCTGGGATTACAGGCATGAGCCACCTTGCTTGACCCCCCTTCTTTTTTTTTTTAGAGTGTGTCACTCTGTTGCCCAGGCTGGAGTGCCACAGTATGATCTCAGCTCACTGCAGCCTCAACTTCCCAGGCTCAAGGGATCCTCCCACTGCAGCCTCCAGAGCAGTTAAGACTACAGGCGTGCACCACCACACCTGGCTATTTTTCCTTAACATTTTGTAGAGACAGGGTCTTGCTATGTTGCCCAAGCTGGTCTTGAACTCCTGGACTAAAGTGATCCTCCCATCTTGGCCTCCAAAAGTGCCGAGATTATAGGCGTAAGCCACAACGCCTGGCCCATTTTTCTTAAAATTTGCCACTGGATTCTTCCTCTTTTGGAAGTATTCTTCTGATGAATTTGTTCATTGAGAAAACATCTTCCAAGTTCCCATCTGTGGCTGGCACAGTCCCAGGTGGTAGAGATGCCTACCTTGGTCTCAGGAGCTTAGGGCCTCATGAGGATGTTGGATATATGAAGATTAATGGCCGGGCGCGGTGGCTCAAGCCTGTAATCCCAGCACTTTGGGAGGCCGAGACGGGCGGATCACGAGGTCAGGAGATCGAGACCATCCTGGCTAACACGGTGAAACCCCGTCTCTACTAAAAAATACAAAAAACTAGCCGGGCGAAGTGGCGGGCGCCTGTGGTCCCAGCTACTCGGGAGGCTGAGGCAGGAGAATGGCGTAAACCCGGGAGGCGGAGCTTGCAGTGAGCTGAGATCCGGCCACCGCACTCC